>NC_037672.1:126553482-126652737 GCF_003255815.1 Theropithecus gelada
GCTTTTGCTGCCGTTGCTTTTGGTGTTTTAGACATGAAGTCTTTGCCCATGCCTATGTCCTGAATGGTACTACCTAGGTTTTCCTCTAGGATTTTTATGGTATTAGGTCTAACATTTAAGTCTCTAATCCATCTTGAATTAATTTTCGTATAAGGAGTAAGGAAAGGATCCAGTTTCAGCTTTCTACTTATGGCTAGCCAATTTTCCCAGCACCATTTATTAAATAGGGAATCCTTTCCCCATTTCTTGTTTCTCTCAGGTTTGTCAAAGATCAGATGGCTGTAGATGTGTGGTATTATTTCTGAGGACTCTGTTCTGTTCCATTGGTCTATATCTCTGTTTTGGTACCAGTACCATGCTGTTTTGGTTACTGTAGCCTTGTAGTGTAGTTTGAAGTCAGGTAGCGTGATGCCTCCAGCTTTGTTCTTTTGACTTAGGATTGTCTTGGCATTGCAGGCTCTTTTTTGGTTCCATATGAACTTTAAAGCAGTTTTTTTCCAATTCTGTGAAGAAACTCATTGGTAGCTTGATGGGGATGGCATTGAATCCATAAATAACCTTGGGCAGTATGGCCATTTTCACAGTATTGATTCTTCCTATCCATGAGCATGGTATGTTCTTCCATTTGTTTGTGTCCTCTTTTATTTCACTGAGCAGTGGTTTGTAGTTGTCCTTGAAGAGGTCCTTTACATCCCTTGTAAGTTGGATTCCTAGGTATTTTATTCTCTTTGAAGCAATTGTGAATGGAAGTTCATTCATGATTTGGCTCTCTGTTTGTCTGTTACTGGTGTATAAGAATGCTTGTGATTTTTGCACATTAATTTTGTATCCTGAGACTTTGCTGAAGTTGCTTATCAGCTTAAGGGGATTTTGGGCTGAGACAATGGGGTTTTCTAAATATACAATCATGTCATCTGCAAAGAGGGACAATTTGACTTCTTCTTTTCCTAACTGAATACCCTTGATTTCTTTCTCTTGCCTGATTGCCCTAGCCAGAACTTCCAACACTATGTTGAATAGGAGTGGTGAGAGAGGGCAAAATGAGTTTGTCTTTAATAGGTTGGGAATTTTGTAGACAAGCATAATAAAACAGATAGTCTGGAACTGGGAAGAAAGAGAAGAAGATGGTAGGAAAGACCAAGGAATAATTATGTTTGCTTCTATATTTCATAGGGGATCCTGAGGACAGTTTGTGAGCCACTGAAAATCATTTCCTTCTGCCTTTACCATGTGTGTTACAGTTAGTTGCCAAGACATGAATCTGGATGTCGAGACTATTTTGAAGCCTTAAAAATGGAAAACCAAACTTATCTTAATTGATTGTCTCGCTAGTAAAAGTTTGTCTGATGTTCTCCACTTCATCAACCTGCTTCACAGATGAAACATAACTCCATTTCTATTCAAGATGGAAGAGACTAAATGGAGAAAGATAAAGGAGAATGAAAAAATGGAAGGATAAAACTATACCATGGAGAAAATAAACCAGTTATCTTCTTTTTCATTTTTATTATGGAATCCTAGGGATCTCTCATAACCTATTGACCTTCCTTAATGCCAAGAGCTGTCACTGCTTTGGAGGAAATTGGATTCATGTTTTAAATGAAGAGAAGGGAGACAATGAAGGCAGAGTGTAAATTGGTGGTGGTTGGAAGGATGGCAACTTACATGTGAAAAGTATTTGACTATTCATACCTCATTTTCACGTGCAAGCATGTAATAAAGACTGAGCAACAGAATTAGGAACTAAATGTTTCTCAAGTAGGTATCAATGATAATTTTCTCATGTAGTTAATAAAATACACCTTTTAATTTTTCCTTCTCCTCACTTTCTTCAATTGTCTAATAAAGGAGCATTCCTTCTCATTCATGTGTCCCCTACAGTGATCTGTTAATAATCCAGGGGAAAATCATGTTTGCCATTGGCTCACTACAATTGTGTGAAAGAAACTAGTGATGGCAGACACAGCTGCTACCAGAAAAAGGCAGTTTGTTGGCAGCCTGACAGCTGTTGACTGTTTGAGTGTTTAAGCAGCAAGGCCCTGAATGCCCTGCAGTAATCCTATAGAAATACTGGAGACTCTCCAAATTTAAGATGCCATGGATGTGACTATCATGCCTGCTTGTGCCTTCTCTTATCAAAGGTAGTTTTACTGATTTTATCTGTTCAAGTTAATGCCATTTCTGAGGCAACAACAGGAAGAAAAAATAATGCACCTTCCTGAAAACCAGATTTAAAATGGCACCTGGCTGTTACTATGATTGTCCATAAAGCAAAGTTGCAATTAATGACGCAAGATCAGGAACTTGAAATTTATTTTGTAATCATGCTGCTACATTACTTAAACTAGTTTTTATTTTATTTTATTTTATTTTATTTTATTTTATTTTATTTTATTTTATTTTTTGAGATGGAGTCTCGCTCTGTCGCCCAGGCTGGAGTGCAGTGGCGCGATCTCGGCTCACTGCAAGCTCCGCAGCCTCCCGGGTTCACGCCATTCTCCTGCCTCAGCCTCCCGAGTAGCTGGGACTACAGGTGCCCGCCACCATGGTTGGCTAATTTTTTGTATTTTTAGTAGAGACGGGTTTTCACCGTGTTCGCCAGGATGGTCTCGATTTCCTGACCTGGTGATCTGCTGGCCTCGGCCTCCCAAAGTGCTGGGATTAGGGGCGTGAGCCACCGTGCCCAGCCACTTAAACTAGTTTTACATGTGCTTTCGTCTCTATCTTGAAAAGGTCTAGTGCTTAGGGTGAAAATCAAATAAAAACCATTGTGATACATTGTTTATGTTAGAATATCACAAACCTTCAGTCCAGAAATGCTGGATTTTTAAAAAGGAAAATTCATAATTTCACAAATTATGAGGGAACTAAGAAAACATGAGATTCTGCGTTAGAGTTTGAGATCTAAAATTAAGGAATTGATAGATAATGTCTGTAGCTTTGGTTATAGTTATCTAAAATGATTGGAAAAACATATATGCCTTTCTACAATGTGAGTCTGTTTTACCAATCCCTTATCACTAGATTATGACTATAACATTATAACATTTAGTTCTGAGTTGCTAGAATAATATCTTTGTCCTGATTCTGCATTATGCTTCACTTTCATGTTACATCTAAAGCTGAACTAGTCTTTTTCATGTTATGCTGGTCTCCTTTTTGTATAAAAGATTGCTACGCTAATTGAAAATAATTTTTAGTTTATTTGCATACAATTGGTTAATGCTCAGTCTGTAAAACACATCAACTTCCACTCCACTAGCTATTTCTGTGTCTGTTGCCACATATAATTGCATGATGCTGGGGAGATGGTTCGTTATATGCTCTTAAAAATGCATGTAAATGCCTCCAGAAAAGAACATTTACTGCAGCTGCAATGGGAAAATTATTTTTTTTCTAGCATCCCTGATTTTAGGAGAAAATATGAATAAATTCTAATTAGATTTCTACTTGGGATACTTTACTTGGTTACTCGAAAGACTAATGTTTCCTACAATCAAATATAATACACCTCTCAGTGTAGGACTTGGAGTAAAGAGAGCTTTTCATCTTCAGTGATTTTGGTGCATAATTTAATCCCTGTGGGTTACATGGAGTACCATAGCAAGTATTATTGACTACCCCAAGAGCCTGCCAGTTCTTAAAGCATTAACAGCTTTAAAGAGGTTACAGTATTCAAAAGAGAAATTATAAGGCCATGAAATATTTCTGGTAAAAACTCACAGGAGGTGAGTGTGGGAGATGATTGTTAAATGGTGATTAATCCATCTTGGCTGGAGGATATTCATTTTCTTTCTTTTTTTTTTTGAGACGGAGTCTCGCTCTGTGCCCAGACTGGAGTGCAGTGGCCGGATCTCAGCTCACTGCAAGCTCCGCCTCCCGGGTTTACACCATTCTCCTGCCTCAGCCTCCCGAGTAGCTGGGATTACAGGCACCCGCCATCTCGCCCGGCTAGTTTTATGTATTTTTTTAGTAGAGACGGGGTTTCACCGTGTTAGCCAGGATGGTCTCGATCTCCTGACCTCGTGATCCGCCCGTTTCGGCCTCCCAAAGTGCTGGGATTACAGGCTTGAGCCACCGCGCCCGGCCAGGATATTCATTTTCTAAAAAAGCATTAAGACTTATTTAATAAAAGTCTTACATGACAAGAGAGTGGTCAGAAATGAAGACTCCCAAAACAGGGAAATCTGTTTTTCATACACTTGGGTTTGATGAAGAATGGACAGTCATGTAATGTATTATTGGACAAAAGGGGCAATGGTAATAAACTAGGGGCAACTTAGCAAGGCCTTGATCCAGTTTGGATGTTTGAGCCCTCCCAATCTCATGTTGAAATGTAATCCCCTGTGTTGGAGGTGGGGCCTAATGGGAGATGTTTGAATCATGGTGTTCCTGGACAGAATTGGGGTCTGGCTGCTTGTTCTCCCAGTCCAATAACAAGATGCAGACAAACTGGGAAAGAAGGGAGTTTATTTCTGAAACCAGTTACAAGGAGAAAGTCAGAGTAACTCACCAGACCAACTCAAATTACAAGTTTTGTTCTAGTGCTTACATACATTTTAAGCTCCATGCTAGATGTGAGATTGCACCAACAAACAGGGGTGTTTCATTCGATCTATGTCTAATCTTTAACTGGGATCTGAGGTCTGGAAAGCTTTCTCTAGAGTCCTGGAAAATTTATTAAGACAGAACGAAGTGTATGTGTAAGAATGCTATTATTATTCGATCACACTTTAGGGCCTGAGAAAAGCCGGGTATGGTCTTCATGGGTTTGTTTTGGCATTCCAGCCCTTGTACTCAGGCACTAGTTTCTCCAGTTCTTCAAAGTTTAACTTATGCATTCATCAAAATTATAGTGAAGGGTTAGTGGAAACTGTTCTGGTTGCTAATGGAAACCTGGCCTGCCACCATGGGACAGGATCCTCTGGAATGGCTTACAGCCCTCCTCACAGTAATGAGTTCACAGGAGTTCTGGTTCTTAAAAGCCCAGCATGTCCTCTTCTTCATCTTGCTCCTTCTCTCACCATGTGATATACTTGCTCCCTCTTTGTCATCCGCCATCATTGTAAACTTCCTGAGGCCTTACCAGAAGCCGAGCAGATGTTGGTGCCATGCTTGTACAGTATGTAGAACTATAAGCCAAATAAACCTCTTTTCTTTATAAATTACCCAGTCTCAGGCATTCTTTTATAGCAATATAAAATGGATTAAGAGGCCTAGTCATTCAGATTCTTCTTGGCCTCTAAGTAAAGGGCAGGGCCTCTCTTGGATGAAGGTCTTAGGATCTACTTTCAGGAGAGGTGGGTCAGAGAATTGTTTTATGGCTTTTTTTTTCTTTTTTATTCTTTTTTTTTTTTTAGGGGAGAAAGATGGGAGAAGGTCAGAGAGTGACCTTTTTAATTGCATTCAGCTTAAAATCTGAGTGTATGCATTGACAGGGCTGGAACAACAACAACAAAAAAGATAGGATGCTAGATGATGAGCCTGTGTCATGAGGGACCTGATTTTAGACTTCATTTAGTAAGTTGGGGAGCCTTTCAAAACTGTGGCTAGGAAGATTTGTTGGTATGATGTAAACAACAGATTTGATCAGGAGAGGAACTCCAGCTTACCCCTGCTCTCAGAAGAGAAGCTATCAATTTAGAGGTTTCTGTAAATTAGGGCAGAGATGGTAGGAATCTGAGGTAGGATAGTCACATTAGGAATAGGCTGTAGAGGATAAATGTAAGAGGAAATGGGAAGGCTTCATATGAAAGGTTTGACCGTTTCCCCATATCCAAAATTTCCAGAATCAGTGATGGAGACTTATAAATCTAAAGTTTTCCACCTGTGCTCTTGTGGTGATGTTATTTCTGAAAATAGACGAGAACAGTGTGAAGATCTAAAGATAGAGGGAAATAAATTTGGTTTTAAAATGCATTATATTTGAAGTTCCAAAAAGAATATCTAGGTGGAAACGTCAAGCTGGAAGCTAGAAATGTTTGTTTAGACACAGAGGAGAGAACAGAGTTGGAGATATTGATTTGGAAGTAGAAGGTGTAGGAGTGAATGGAATTTTCAGAGAGAAAACAATATTGGTGCCTACCTGAGCTATTCATTGGGCTTAGTGGTCATTAAAGGGCATGCTTCGTAGGGTTAGGTCACCATGGTTGGTCAATACCTCATCAGTAAGTCAGCCAGGAAGAGTATGGGAATGAGCAAGAGTACACACGTCTATCTTTTGCTGATGCAACCAAATACATTGGTTGAAAAGACATCACCAAATTGTTAAAGACAAATATCCACAGTTTTCTTGACTACTTATTGCTTGTTTTATTATTTTTATAATGTATTGGGTTTTTAAAATGAGAAAATACTGCTTGAACTGTTATTTAGACCATCTTTTTTGGTTCTACATAAGTTATGTGGTTCTACACAAACTCTTCAAAATTTTTATTTTCTGTCCTCACATTGACTTGGATTATATTTAACTGCATACATAATATGTTTTTAAAAATTACTTTTTAACTTATTCATATAAAATTTTAAAAATTAAAATTTTAATTCTCAAATTAGAAATTAACAAGTAAATAATTGAACATTTGATAACTGCCTAATATTCACTCTGGTTGATCATTTAAATCCCCAAATTGTTGAAAGCATGAGATATGTCATAAAATAAATTTTCGTGTACTCAGACATCAGTGTTTACTTTAAAAAATGATTTGCATTACTTTTAATTGTAAGACCTCTTTGAAGCTTGATTTAAGGGAATAAATCTAATAATCCATATTTCCTCATTTCAGAAGAGTCAAATATGCACAAGACACAACTTTTTTAATGACGGATTTTGCAGAGCTACTCAGTGTAAAAACAAAATTCTGTCTAAACTTTTTCAGTTAAATGGCAGGAATTAAATATAAACAGAGTGGCATTTCTGTATTTAGTCACTAAGCTAAATTGAGATTTGAGGCTTCATAAAATGGTAAAAACAAAACAAACAAATAAAAATCCTTCCTCATCTCGAAACTTTATTTGTATCATTTTTGATACTTAAAAAAATTTCAGGCTTAATGCTTTGGCTTTTTCTTGCCTAAGCAAGTGCCTTTGGGATGAACATTTGTGTGCTGTGCTAAATAAAAACCAAACACAAAGTTGATGAACAGTGTTCTTACATAAGAGTTATGCTTGGCCGGGTGCAGTGGCTCATGCCTGTAATTCCAGCACTTTAGGAGGCTGAGGTGGGTGGACCACCTGAGGTCATGAGTTTGAGACCAGCCTGGCCAACATAGTGAAACTCAGTCTCTACTAAACATACAGAACAAAAACAAAAACAAACAAACAAACAAACAAAATTAGCTGGGTGTGGGGCAGATCCCTGTAATCCCAGCTGCTTGGGAGGTTGAGGCAGGAGAGTAGCTGGAACCCGGGAGGCAGAGGTTGCAGTGAGTGAGCTGAGATAGCGCCACTGCACTCCAGCCTGGGTGACAGGGTGAGACTCTGTCTAAAAAGCAAAAACAAAAACAAACAAACAAACAAACAAAAAAGAGTTATTTTTCTGTAGCCCCAATGCTGGGTATCTGTTCTTGTCTGTTGGCATGTGCTTAGCAACTTGCTTAAAGTTAGGTGGTGATTGTAAGTAACCTTCTTAAGGAAGGTTTTCATTGCCACTAAGAAGAAGAAATGGTAATTGTGTAAGTGGCCATCTCTTCAAAGGTTCAGAATTGAAGTTACATTCTGTAAGACATGAAGGGTTTTGACATATTGATGATAAACACTTATGTTAGTAATATTATGCCTTCTGGTCTGGGGATTTATACTATGTCCTTATGTGTTTCTTTTCAGCTTTCCATTTTAAGCTATAGTGTAACTGGAAAGTTACTTTTAAAAAGACTTTGAGTACAATACCATACTCTCCACACAAGAATCAATCTGTTATTGTACATAAAAGGTTATCAAGGGACTTCACAAATAGGCTCTTGGAAGAAAAGCCCTACTTTAAGCAGGATTGCTGGCAGGAAAGCTCACTAAACACTGGAAATAACTGGGCTTTTACTTTTCTACCATAATATCTGCAACTAAAAACTTTCAAACATTATAAAAATAAAATTATTCAGAGATATTGAGTAGTATCATTAATCTATTGTTTAATGTGATACTTTTAGTTATCTTGTTATATTTTAAATCTGAATTATTTTGTCATATATCCTGTTGCATAGATTAAAACAGGCATAACAATCTTAGAAATTATCAAATGTCTGTATTTCCATTCTTCATCATCTTTTGTAAGGGAAGGAAAAAGCGTGTTTACATCTGCAGAAATCATTCAAGATTTAGTATAATGGATACAGACATTTACATGATTTATAAGGGAAAATCTTTCCATTTTTGTACTCTTACTTGTAAGGGACTAAATAGAAAATGAAATAGTGTATATTTAGAGAAACTCTTGCTAATAATATATTTACTCATGACACAGTATTGACCTGCCAGTGTTTTTTTTTTTTTTATTTTTGAGATAGTCTCACTCCATTACCGAGGCTGGAGTGCAGTGGTGAGATCTCTTCTCACTGCAACCTCCGTCTCCCCTGTTCAAGCAACTCTTACGCCTCAGCCTCCCAAGTAGCTGGAGTTACAGGTGCGCCCCACCACATCTCGCTAATTTCTGTGTTTTTAGTAGAAATGGTGTAACGCTTAAGGTTTTTGCCTAGCCACGCCAAAGAATTGGTGTGGCAGCTGACCGCAGTGAGTGATAGAGACATGAACTGACAGAGAGAAAAAGCTGTAGGCTTCATTGAGCAGAGTGAAAGTACAAAGCTTCCACAGGGCGGAAGGGGTCTTGAACAGGTAGCCACTGATAATTTTGGGCGATTGCCTTTTGAAGTCTTTAAGGAGGGATGGCAGGAAGATGTTATCAGAGTGAGAAACAAAGGCAGTAAATTATTTTGTGACATGTCTTAGATTTTGAGGAAAAACTGGAATTGCCACTTAGGTTTCATTTGCTTCATGACCTTGCAGTGGCATGGCAAAGGAGACAGGATCTTACAGGACTTTACAAAGTATGTTTACAGGGAGTTGGAATTGGGAACATAGATAAGGTCCACTGGTCACAGAAAAATGGGCAGTTAACATTCCTTTTACTTTAGTTTCGGGGAGGGGGACGAGTGAGAGGGAGAGAGGACACAGGGAAATTTACAGCAAAATTTTCGCTGTTGGTAGATTTCTTGGGGAAGAAAACACATGCACAAATCCTGGTGTAAGGAATATTTTAAGCATATATCTTCAGTATTATCCATCCAGGACTGAAGTAAGTCCTAATGCAGGAAATGAGTGAGTTTCACAGCTTTCTGAGCCCCTAATTCATCCAGGAAGCCCAGCCGGCCCCTCTTCTCAACGGAGTTTCGCCATATCGGCCAGGCTCGTCTCAAACTCCTGGCCTCAAGTGATTCGGCCACCTTGGCCTCCCAAAGTGCTGGGTTTACAGGTATGAGCCACTGCGCCTGGCCTAACCTGTCAATATTTAAAATAATACCATGTTCGACCATTTTTAAATTACTAATGTCTGCAGTAAAATATTAAAGATAATAATTTACTATTTTATAATGCAGGATTATTAATTTTTCAGATTTACTTTCATATTCATAGCACCACTATGAATTCTGGCATAAATGAAATTTCAACCTTGATAATTTGAATTAATTAACATAACCTGTTGGATTTGGGACAAAATGTTTATGTTTTCTCATTTGCTATTTATGTATAAAACTCACTTCAGCCACTGCTTGGCTCCCATGAAAGCAGAGCATGAGACATGAAGCGGAGCCTAGCATGTAGAAAATTGATGTACAGGGAGCAAGAGGGAAGGGCAAGAGGAGTGAAACAGGAAGGCAGGACAGCACAGGGTGCATGATGGACTTAATCCCAATGAGAGGTGACATTGCTCTCATCTCATAGGACCTGCTGAGGGTTCTGTGACATGGGTCTCGGAATCCTGTGAGAGACCAAACGAGAGAGGATTTATCTATTGGTTCTTATTTCTCGAGTTTGCGGACAAAGATGAATTACCTTGCATTTCTGAATTGGACATGTGTTGAGTGACAATGGAACCTTATAGTCCAAAGAACCCTGAGGCATAAAGAAAGAGATATATTATATAATAAGTGGGTGCTGTTAGGTTACATTAGTGGGGAGCTGGTCAAATACTGCTTGGAACTGAACTCGAAGGCAGGATCTGGAGTAAGTGGTAAAGCCCAAAAGATTTAAGTGGTGTATAAGAGATGTTTGCTATGGCTACTTAGAAACAATAACTCATATTATGACTTCATTACCTGCTTGAGTTATATACATAAAAATCTAGTGGAGATGTTCATATAAACCATTTTATCATATTCTTGCATTTTCTCTGTTGTTCCCTCCTTTAAAGCGGACAATCCTGCTTCTGACTCTCATCTTTTGTTTATGCGACTGGTCTAGCTATAAATATGGTTGCCATCATGCCTCCATATCTAATTATTCACTAAGTGTTGAATATTTAAAGTACAAAATATTGTCCATATCTATCCTCTCTCTGTTATCTCTATTAACATAAATTGGGGCATCTTCTTTCTCTATGATGATCTTCGGCAATTAGCCATAAAACATCATTTATACTCTTTTAGCATGCCTTGGCAACTCACCATGATTAGTGGGGGAACTATAACCTGTTTAGGGTATTTAATTGAACAACATGATTATTAGACTGTGAAGAAATCTATTGGATTATGGGGAACTGGCAGGATTGGAGAAGGTGAGTGAAAGAAAAGGGGTATGGAAGATGATTCTTATCGCAGCATATTAGGATATTTGCAAAGGCATATACTTGATAATGATCCCCTTCTCCAATGAAACCAGGAACTATATATAGCCTATACGTAAAATTTTCATTTTTGTGTGTTGATTATCATTCAAACAGATGGTAAATAACTTTTGAGGACTAAAATGTTTAAACAGTATGAAGAGATCAACATGAATATTATAGTATCTACCAATTGCATTTTGAATACATCAATTGGAAATATGTATAATATTCTTTTTTTCTTTGTTTGAGACAGAGTCTCACTCTGTCACCTAGGCTGGAGTGCAGTAGCATAAACTCAGCTCACTGCAACCTCTGCTTCCCATGTTCATGGGATTCTTGTGCCTCAGTCTCCCGAGTAGCTGGGATTACCAGTGCCCGCCACCATGCCTGGCTAATTTTTGTGTTTTTTGCCGCCATATTGGCTAGGCTGGTCTTGAACTCCTGGCCTCAAATGATCCTCCCACCTTCACCTACCGAAGTGCTGGGATTACAGGTGCAAACCACTGTGGCCAGCTGGAAATATGTATAATATTTAAAAAAATTAGTGTTTATATTTTATTGAAGATAAAAATGGTAGCCATTTTGCTGGGCATGGTGGCTGATGCCTGTAATCCCAGTGCTTTGGGAGGTTGAGGCCAACAGCTCAAGACTAGCCTGGGCAACATAGTGAGTCCCCATCTCAAAAAAGGCACAAAAAATGAAAAAATTAGCTGGGCATGGTGGTGCCTGCCTATACTCCTAGCTACTCCAAAGGCTGAAGTGGGAGGATTGCTTGAGTCCAAGAGTTCGAGGCTGCAGTGATCTATGATTGTATGATTGCAATCAAGCCTGGGTGACAGAATAAGATAGAGTCTCTACAAACAAACAAACAAACAAATAAATAGTACTAATTTTACAGAATTATTCTGAGGATAAAGTGATTAAATGAGGTAATATATGAAAAATACCTGTGTTTGGCACATAGTACATGTTCAATAAATGCTTATTATTGTTATCATTATTAATGTATCTTTTGTCCTATTTTAACTACATATTTAAGATTTTCCAAGTTTAATCCCATTGGATAAGAACATAGATATTTGAGAGTTAACTATGGGAATCTTAATAATATCTTCCTCTTTTTCCTTCAAATGTGTAACTGTTGTCTAAAGTAGTTCTTTGTGCATGCATGTGTTGCAGGGGGAGTAGTGCTTAGAGAACTATCTACTATTTAATTAATTAAAATTTAAAGGAATTGTCTCTACTTTCTTTATTTCAGAACTCAAAATTATTATCCACAGCAATTGCCCAATCCACTGTGGGCATCCTAATCACCAAATTATAAAGCAAGAGTCTTAATTGGAGGGGCATAGAGATTCTCTTTTTTTTTCTATATCTTTTTAAAAATTGGAATATTGCATGCCTAAGTTATGAGAAATTCTCTTTATATTTTCTAATTTGTTGATCTAATTATTTTCTGATTATCCATAATGCTGGTGGAAATAAATACTTCAGTTCTCAAATAGCAACATTAATACTTTGGAGAAAGAATTTTGTAGTAGTCGCAGTAGAAAGATAGAAGGGAACTATTGAACTTGTTATTTTCTTGAAGAAGACTGAGAACCTACCTTTCTACCAGTATGTGACTCAACTTGTTCTCTTTAAGATGAGTTGCTTTCAGTTTCCTTTGGTTAGGACAGGGGAAGAGGGGCTGTAATCACACCTTGATGCTCAGTGCCACTTCCACAGTCTTTTCACTGGCAGGAGAACCTAATACAATGGAGATGTCAATCAGTGCACATCTTTGACTAAAAACCTCCCCTTGAAAACCAGATAACAGCCAATGCTTTAGACTAGCAGTCTTCTTTACTTGCCAGCAGACTGCACAGGGTGATCACCAAGGGTTTTGTAAATGAAAAGCCTTGCACCCTTAGTGCATCCAGGTTGGGGATAATTCTGAAGTGGAATTTAGTAGAAACCATATGAAACATCACAAAAGATGCCACACAGGCAGCTCGGTGGAACATAATATGTCACTCACGACTGACTGTATTACCTCCTGCCTGTCCATTCAACACAGGAGCCCAAACAAATAAATTCATGCTTAACTAAGAGAAAGAGATTTCTGTTTTCTTCTTTTACAATGTATGCAACATCAGTAAACAATGAGTACTTGCTAGGAGAAAAATACGAAATAACATTTGTCATTAGTACATTTCTGACAATGACATTGACTTAAAGACTTTCAATAATAATTTGAAGTAGTTCAAGGCAGTGTAGCTTCACAGTGGAGACTGCAGAATCTTCACAGTGGTCCCATTACTGTTAATAGGATTCGTGAGTGTTTTTCCATACAAATTATTTGAACAATTTACCCCACAGAGTCTTGCACACTGTGGAAACAGGAGATCACTGGTAAAGCAGAATCTGGAAATGAAAGTTAACATGAAGAAATCCATATTTTGATATGAAAGCAACTTGGGGCCAAAATAGCATTCTGAGCTGCAGAAATGTGGATGATCAAATGGATCTTTGATCCAATCATTAGCAGACAGTGTTTGACACTGCCCACCAGAAAGAGATATTATCCTCATAAAAACAAAACAAAGCAAAGCAAAGCAAAACAAACAAACATAAAACACAGAGTAGGATAGAATGCTGTTCGTGGCATGCAGGCAGAAGTAACTAGATGTTTGCTACTTTTATGAAAATTAAACTGAGAAGTATAAACAAAATAAATTTTTAATACAAATTTGTTAAAAATCAATAATTAAAAAGAAGACAGCAAAAAAAAAATGACTCCAAATGTCAATTTTAGGTTGTTTTAATTTTTTTATAAAATAATTGATCCTTTAGTCAAGCAACAAAAATTTCTACTTATTGACCGTATTAATATTTAATTTCAAAACACTTATTTAAACATTGGACTCTTTTTGTAAATTATCAAATGTTTTCTTTTCATTCCTTATATTTCTATTCAGTTAAAGCACCCATACATCTCCTGAATTAACGTTATTTTTGGCACCCATACATCTCCTGAATTAACGTTATTTTTGGTAAATAATGTTATTTGTACTGGGTTGAATAGTGTCTTCCCAAAATTCATGTTCATCTGGAACTTGTAAACGTGATCTTATTTGGAAATAGGATCTTTGCAGTTGTAATCATGTTAAAATGAAGTCATATTGAATTAGGATGGGTCCTAAATCCAATATGATCGGTGTTCTTATAAGAAAAGAAAAATCTGGATACAGTGACAGGCACATGAAGAGGAGAGCAACATATTGTGACAGAGGCCGATGAGAATGATGCATGTATAAGACAAGGAACACCATGAATTACTGGCAACCACCTCAACTAGGAGAAAGGCACAGAACGGATTCTCTGAAAGCAGTCAAAAAGAAACCAATCCTGTAGACACTTGATTTTGGACTTTAAGCCTCCAGAACTATGAGAGAATAAATTTCTGTTGTTTTGAGCCACCCAGTTTTTGGTATCTTATTATGAGAGCTCTAGGGAAATAATAACATACAATAAATAGAGTTGTATTTTGCAACTTATTGGGAGAAGTTTCTGCTTTCTATCATTTTATTCTTATTAAAAAGTTTTCATTTCAATTTTGCCTGCTTACTCTACTTTTGTTTTTTTGAGTTGGATTTCAATATAATTCCTACTCTGAAAGTAGGAAATCAGTGTCAGTTCTTCAAGGACCATTACAAGAGTAGAGTGAAACACATAAATTAAGCCAGAAATTAAGAAGAAAAATACAAAAAGAAGTATGAATCCACAACCTGGGAATCAGGCTCAGCAGGGAATAGATACTGTTGTGAAAGCACCACACACCTTACTTACTCTTGCTGTCTGGACCTTCCTCTGCCTCTCAGTCTTCAGCACTAAGCATAAGCATTACCACCTTTTCACCATGAGACCAAGGGTCCAGTTTTATATTTTACATTTCTAATTCATGTAATAAATGTGGAAATAAGAATAAGGAATAGTAATACAACTTTACTTAAAAATTTCATAACTATTTAAACAGAGCAAACCCACATTTTTATTTCATGTTTTCTGGCTTTTGAAGGTGTATTAGTCTGAAATGAACCCTCTTCACTGAATGAAACTAATAGCTGTCAGTTGTCATGTCTGTACCTGGAACACATTCATCTTGTAAATACTGGTTTCAGATTTTAAATATATCTTAGGTAGATCCTAGTTTATCATTATAACTCGTTCTTCTTGCACTTGCGTGACCAAAATACATTACTTGACGAACCTTTTGAAATACTAACATCTTATAATTTTGTTGAAGATGGCCATCTTCTGTGTTCCCTAATTACAGAACATTTTTATTTCTAGGTTTATAAACAAATATTATGACGATTAATTTAATTTGATTTTCATTTTACATCACTTATTTCCCTCTAGTTACTTATGTGTACTCAAATACTTTCAGCATCTGTCTACTTAGGAACCTTACGATTGCAAAAGATGAAAGGATATGGTCACATGTTCTTTTAGCCAAACAGAATAGTCCAAGTTCCTGTCTTAAACTATTACGTTACAAAGTTCTTTGTTAAATGACTAAGTGAATAAGAATACTATATTTATTTCTCTTTTGTTCTTAAAATTTTGTTCACCTGTCAATCTTGAATTTGAGGCAATTCATATAGGATATTGTCATCTGAAGACACACAGTCTGAGATTTCACTTACACCATCAATTCCATTATCATCATTCTAGTCTAGAGTGCTGCAATTAGTCACTTTGTATTCATCTTCTGACTCACCTAATAAACGTGAATCATTATCTTCTGTCAATTTTCTTCTCTTTGTCGGTATGGGGAGAAAACAAAATTTCTGCATTCTCAGCTGTGTTCAATGAAACCTTAAAGCAGTCTACAAAGATTGTATCTCCAGCTTCCTTTCATCTTTTTTTTTTTTTTAGAAGTTAATAATATAATATTTTGGTCAACTCAGAATGAAAATTGAAAGATGATGCAATAGTGAAGATTTACTTCAATGCTGCATCATTTTTAGATGATTCCAACGTTTTTCTGTTTTGTTATTTAATCTGTCTTAGCATTGCTGGGAATAATCAATGACAATTGAAACAATTCTTAGAATGATGAAATAGCAAATTGTTTCAGGATACAAAGTATCTTAGATTTATAAAAAGTTTCAATGGACTTATATTGTAATTGTGAGATAGAATGGATTTTATTCAATTAAAAAATAAGTAAGTTTAATTTTGTTCCTTGACAGACCTTTAATAAAAATTAGAAGAATAGATGTCATGAAATATCAATCCTTATAAATAGCCGTTCTCATCAAGGAAAATAAAAACTAAAGTTGATTCCAGAGAACTCTGATGATATACCAAGAATTAAGTGAGTGAAGATAAGGGGCCACTAGATACATGTTTTAATAGATGGTGAAAAAGGGGTTAAACATCTTTTCCTTAGGAATGTTCACTTAGATATTCCAGACAAAAAAGAACCCCTCATGTGATGTTCTTTTAAAAATTATTTTTCCTCTTTTTATTGTCTTTTATTTCAATAGTTTTTTGGGAACAGGTGGTTTTTGGTCACATGGATAAGTTCTTCTGTGATAGTTTCTGAGATTTTGCTGCAATAGTCACCTGAGCAGTGTACACTGTACCCAATGTGTATTCTTTTATCCCTCGCCCCTCCCACCCTTGGCCTTGAGTCCCCAAAGTTCATCATATTCTTCTTATGCCTTTGCATCCTCATAGCTTAGCTCCCATTTAAATGTGAGAACAAATGATATTTGCTTTTCCATTCCTGAGTTACTTCACTTAAAATGATAGTCCCCAACACCATCCAGGTTGCTGCATACGCCATTATTTTGTTTCTTTTTATGACTAAGTAGTATTCCATTGTGTACATGTACCACATTTTCTTTATCCACTTTTTGGTTGATGAGCATTTACTCTGGTTCCGTATTTTTGCAATAGTAAACTGTGTTGCTACAAACATGCCTGTGCAAGTGTCTTTTTCATATAATGACTTCCTTTCCTCTGGGTAGATACCCAATAGTGGGATTGCTGGATCAAATGGTGGTTCTACTTTTAATTATTTCAGGAATCTCCACACTGTTTTCTATAGTTGTTGTATTAGTTTACATTTCCCACCAGCAGTGTAAAAGTGATCTCTTTTTCTTTCTTTCTTTTTTTTCTTTTAAAGATAGAGTCTTGCTCTGTCACCCATGCTGGAGTGCAGTGATACCATCTTGGGTCACTGTAACCTCTGCCTCCTGGGTGCAAGCAATTCTTGTGCCTCAGCCTCCTGAGTAGCTGGAATTACAGGCGTGCACCACCGTGCCTGGCTGTTTTGTATTTTTTTGTAGAGATGGGGCTTCATCATGTTGACCAGTCTGTTCTCAAACTCCTGGACTCAAGTGATCCATCTGCCTTGGCCTCCCAAAATGCTGGGATTACAGGCGTGAGCCACTGAGCCTGGCTTAAAAGTGTTCCCTTTTCACCGCATCCATGCCAACATCTATTGTTTTTTTGATTTTTAAATTATGGACATTCTTTGAGGAGTAAGGTGGTATTGCACTGTGGTTTTGATTTGCATTTCTCTAATAATTAGTGATGCTGAGCAGTTTTTCATATGTTTGTTAGCCATTTGTATATCTTCTTTTGAGAATTTATTCGTGTCCTTTACCCAGTTTTTGATGGAATTATTTGTTTTGTTTGTTTGTTTGTTTTCTTGCTGATTTGTTTGTGTTCCTTGTAGATTCTGGATATTAGTCCTTTGTCAGATGCAGAGTTTACAAATATTTTCTCCCATTCTGTGGGCTGTGTGTTTACTTTGATGATTATTTCTTTTGCTGTGCAGAAGCTTTTCAGTTAATTAGGGTCCAGCAATTTATTTTTGTTTTTGTTGCATTTGCTTTTGGGTCCTTAGTCATGAACTCTTCCTAACCCAACATCTAGAAGAGTTTTTTCTGATGTTATCTTCTAGAATTTTTATTGTTTCAGGTTGTAGATTTAAGTATTTGATCCATCTTGAGTTGATTTTTGTATAAAATGAGAGATGACAATCCAGTTTCATTATTCCACATGTGGCTTGCCAATTATCATAACACCATTTGTTGAATAGGGTGTCCTTTCCCCACTTCATGTTTTTGTTTGCTTTGTTAAACATAAGTATTTGGCTTTATTTCTGGATTCTCAGTTCTGTTCCCTTGATCGATGTGCCTAAATACCAGTACCATGATGTTTTGGTAACAATAGCCTTGTAGTATAGTTTGAAGTTGGGTAATGTGATGCTCCCAGATTTCTTTTTTCTTAGTCTTTCTTTGCTTATGTGGGCTGTTTTTTTGGTATCATATGAGTTTTAGGATTTTTTTCTAGTTTTTTGAAGAATGATGATGGCACTTGGATAGGAATTGCGTTGAATCTGTCAATTGTTTTTGGCACTATGGTCATTTTCACAATATTAATTCTACTCATCCATGAGCATGGGATGTGTTTCCATTTGTTTGTGTCATTGATGATTTCTTTCAGTTGTGTTTTGTGGTTTTCCTTGTAGAGATCTCTCACTTCCATGGTTAGGTATATTCCTAAGTATTTTTATTTTTGCAGCTGTTGTAAAGGGATTGAGTTCTTGATTTTTTTCTCAGCTTGGTTTTTGGTGTATAGCAATCCTATGGTTTGTGTACATTGGTTTTTTATTCTGAAACTTTACTGAATTATCAGATGTAAGAGCTTTTTGGATGAGTCTTTAGGGTTTTCTAGGTATACAATCATATCAGTGGCAAACAGTGAGAGTTTGACTTCTTCTTTACCAATTTGGATGCCCTTTATTTCTTTCTCTTGTCTGATTGCTCTGGCCAGGACTTCCAGTACTATGTTGAATAAAAGTGGTGAAAGTGGGCATCCTTGTTATGTTCTAGTTCTCAGGGAGTATGCTTTTAACTTTTCCCTGTTCAGTATAATGTTGGCTGTGGGATTGTCATAGATGGCTTTTATTACCTTAAAGTATGTTTCTTCTATGCCAATTTTGCTGAGAGTTTTAATCATAAAGGAATGCTGGATTTTGTCAAATGCTTTTTCTGTGTCTATTGAGATGATCATGTGATTTTTGTTTAAAATTCTGTTTATGTGGTATATCACATTTATTGATTTGCATAAACCATCCCTGCATCTCTGGTATGAAATCCACTTGATCATGGTGTATTATCTTTTTGATATGCTGTTGGATTTGGTTAGCTAGTATTTTGTTAAGAATTTTAGCATCTATGTTAATCAGGGATATTGGTCTGTAGTTATTTTATTTTATTTTATTTTGTTGGTATGTCCCTTCCTGGTTTTGGTATTAGGATAATACTGGCTTCGTACAACAATTTAAGGAGAATTCCCTATTTCTATATATTTTGGAATAGTTTCAGTCAGATTGGTACCAATTCTTTGAACATCTGATAGAATTTAGCTGTGAATCCATCTGGTCCTGAACTTTTTTTTCCTGGCAGTTTTTTTTTATTACCGTTTCAACCTTGCTATTTGTTATTGGTCTGTTCAAAGTTTCTATTTCTTCCTGATTTAATCTAGGAGGTTTTTATACTTCCAGGAATTTATCTATCTCCTCTAGGTTTTCTCGTTTGTGTGTGTAAAGCTGTTCACAGTAGCCTTGAACAATCTTTTGTATTTCTGTGGTATCAGTCATAATGTCTCCTGTTTTGTTTCTAATTGAGCTCATTTGGATATTTTCTCTTCTTTTCTTGGTTAATCCCATTAATGGTCTATCAATTTTGTTGATTATTTCAAGGAATCAGGTTTTTGCTTCATTTATTTTTTGTATGTTTTTGTTTCAATTTTATTTAGTTCTGCTCTGATCTTTGCTTCTTTTCTTCTGTTGGGTTTTGGTTTGTTTTGTTTCTCTAGTCCCTTGAGGTGTTACCTTAGATTGTCTCTTTGTGCTCTTTCAGACATTTCGGTGTAAGCGTTAAATGCTATGAACTTTCCTCTTAGCACTGCTTTTGCTGTATCCTAGAGGTTTTGATAGCCTGTGTCAATATTATTGTTTAGCACAATTTTTTTTTTTTTTACATTTCCATCTCGATTTCACTGTTGACCCAAAGATCAGTCAAGAGCAGATTATTTAACTTCCATTTATTGGTATAGTTTTGAGGGTTCCTTTTGGAGTTAATTTCCAGTTTTATTCCACTGTGGTCTGAGAGGACACTTGATATAATTTCAGTTTTATTAAATTTGTTAAGACTTGTTGTGTAACTTATCATATGGTCTATCTTGGAGAATGCTCCATGTGCTGAAGAATAGATTGTATATTCTTCAGTTATTTTCTAGAGAATTCTGTAAACATATGTTAAGTCCATTTGTTCTAGGGTATAGTTTAAGTCCACTGTTTCTTTGTTGACTTTCTGTCTTAATGACGTGTCTAGTGCTGTCAGTAAAGTATTGAAATTCCTCACTATCATTGTTTTTGTCATCCGTCTCATCTCTTAGGTTTAGTATTAATTGTTTTATAAATTTGGGAGCTCCAGTGTTATGTGCATATATATTTAGGATTGTGATATTTTCTGGTTTGACTAATCCTTTTATCATTATGTAATGTCCCTCTTTGACTTTTTTGCTGTTTTTATCTGTTTTGAGGTCTGTTATTGTCTGATATAAGAATGTCTACTACTGATTGCTTTTGGTTTCCATTTGTGTGGAATATCTTTTTTCCACCCCTTTACCTTAAGCTTATGTGAGTCCTTATGTGTTAGGTGGGTCTCTTGAAGATATTAGATACTTTGCTGGTGGATTTTTATCCATTCTGCCATTTACATTCAAATTTAGTATTGAGATGTGAGGTACTTGTCTATTCATCATGCTAGTTGTTGTATTAATACCTTGTTTTATTGTGTGTGTATGTGTGTGTTATTGTTTTATAGGTGAGATTTATGCATTAAGGAGGTTCTATTTTAATGTATTCTGAGGTTTTGTTTTAAGATTTAGAACTCCCTTTAGCATTTATTGTAGTGCTGGCTTAGTAGTGCAAATTATCTCAGCATTTGTTTGTCTGAAAAAGACTCTCTTTCATTTATGAAGTTTAGTTTTGCTGGATACAGAATTATTGACTGACAGTTATTTTGTTTCAGGAGGCTAACGATGAGACCCTGATCCCTTCTGCCTTCTAAGGTTTCTGCTGAGAAATCTGTTAATCTGATAGGTTTTCCTTTAGAGGTTATCTGATGCTTTTGCCTCACAAGTCTTAAGATTCTTTCCTTCATCATGACTTTATATAATCTGATGACTACGTACCTGGGTGATAATCTTTTTGTGATGAATTTCTCAGGTGCTCTTTGAGCTTCTTATATTTGAATGTCTAGACCTCTAGCAAGGCCAGGGATGTTTTCCTCAATTACTTCATCAAATAAGTTTTTCAAACTTTTAGATTTCTCTTCTTGTTTGGGAACAGCAATTAGTCTTAAGTTTGGCTGTTTAACATAATCCAAAATTTTTGAAGGCTGTGTTCATTTTTTGATTATTTTTTCTTTCTCTTTGATTGGTTTCATTTGGAAGTCTGGTCTTCAAGCTCTGAAGTTCTTTCTTCTACTTATTCTAGTCTATTGAAACTTTCCACTGCATTTTGTATTTCTCTGTGTGTCTTTCGTTTCCAGAAGTTGTGATTGCTTTTTCTTTATGATATCTATTTCTCTGGAGCATGTTTCATTCATATCCTGTATTGTTTCTTAAATTTCTTTAAGTTGTTTTTCACCATTCTCTAGTATCTCCTTGAATAGCTTAATAATTGACCTTCTGAATTCTTTATTTGGCAATTCAGAGATTTCTTCTTGGTTTGGATCCATTGCTAGGGAGCTGGTGTGATTTTTGGGGTGTGTTATAGAACCCTGTTCTGTCATGTTATCAGAATTGCTTTTCTGGTTCCTTCTCATCTGTGTAGGCTATTTCAGTAGAGAGGTCTGAAACTCAAGGTCTGCTGTACAAATTCTCGTGTCCCACAAGGTGATCCCTTGATGTGGTGCTCTTTCCCTTACCCTAGGAATGAAACTTTGTGTGAACCAGACTGCAATAATTGTTATTGCTCTTCTGGGTCTAGCCACCCAGCAGGGCTACCAGGCTCTGGGCTGGTGCTGAGGAATGTCTGCAAAGAGTCCTGTGATGTTATCCGTCTTCAGGTCTCCCAGCCATGGATACCAGCATCTACTCTGGTGGAGGCGGCAGGGGAATGATGTAGACTCTGCGAGAGTCTTTAGTTATAGTTTTGTTTGGTGTGCTGATTTTCTTGAATGCCAGTTATGCTAGCAGTGATATTGTTTTGTGGATAGACTCAGGACCTCTGGTTAGCCAGTATGTTGCAGGTGGTGTAATTAGATATTATTTTATTTTTCCTCAGATCAATATTATTCTGTCATGAGTCGCTGTAATAGCCTGAGTTGGTTGGCATCCAGCCAGGAGGTGGCGCTGTCATGAGAGCACCAGCTGTAGTAGTAGTAGAAGGATCTACACTTGTCTTAAATTGGCCAGGATAAGTATTTTGTTTTCTTAGGTGATGGGTTGGGCCATAAAGCTCTCAAAAATTTCTGTCTTTTTTGTTCAGCTACAAGAGTGGGTAGAGAAATATGATCCGATGGGGTGGGGCTGGTCTCTCCTTCAGTGCCCCAACTCAAACCTTGCCCCAGGCCATGGGCTTCCCTGCTGAGAAAGCAAGTATGGCTTTCGGACATTACCCTTCCCCATCCGCCTACTCTACTGGTGGCTCCTGCGTGCTTGATCTCATATCTGCCGCAGCTCCTGCTCCTTCCCCACACTCCACTCAAGAAAATTGTGCCCAGTCAAAACCACTACCAATTTCAACTGGAAGCTTCCTTTGCCCTGCAACTTCTTTCCAATTCAACTAGCTGCCTTCCCCATGGCCCCTTGTGAGATGTAGTCAGGAATGGCTACATCTGGGTTCGAGCTGGAGACTGGGAGTCCCTGCAAGCACTTCCTGCTACTACTTCTACTTTTATATTTCATGCCTCTCCCTAAATTCGTTTCAGCTCTATGTAAGGTTAAATCCTTCTTTTGTGATCTAGATTTTCAGATTCCCCAGAGGGGATGTGTGTTCAGAGGCAAGTTTCCCCCACTCACAGTTTGAGAACTCACAGTTTCTCACCTGTTTTGCAGAATTTGCGGTGGCATGCTGCTTCTTTCAAAAGATCTGTGAATTCTTTTTGTTTTCCTGGTAAGTTCCTGCAATGATTTTTGAAGCAAAAGATCATGGTGTGAGTCTCCACATGACGTTCTGTTCATCCAAGTGGCAGCTGCATGTTAGACCTGTCTCCTCTCCCCCATCTTGCTCCCCATGAAATATTCTTATATCATCATGTACTTCTTAGTAGCAACAATCACAATTATAATTCTTTATTTTGCTAATACCTATATACTCCATTAATTCGCAAACTTTATGAGGGTAAAACTTTTATCATGGGTTCGGGTTGGTATTCTCAAATTCCTATTGCAGAACTTGGCTCATAGACATTCTTCAGTACTGTTGGTAAATAAAAGGAAAAACTCTACAGGTCATTTTATTTACCTATCTGAACAAGAGGTCACAGGGTCACTTTGTGCTTAGCAACTTCAGGAAAAGAGATCTTACTCCTTTTTTCTTTCCTCACAATGATCCTTTGTATTTAAGAGAGCTCAGACTGTTATAAATTTAGGCAGCCTATCTCTGAAGATCTGGATCCAGACTACTGTCCTTCAATCTTCACTGGTGCAACTTTGGGAAAACTATGTAACTTCTACATGCCTCAGGTTCCTCAGCATTAAATAGGAGATAGTATTAGTGTCTTCTCCTGGCATCATTGTTAGGATTAAATGACTTATTATATAGCACTTACGACAGTGTCTGGCATATAACAGGCCTCATATAAGCATTTACTGCTGTTATTATTATTACCATAATTAAGATGATTATTACTATATTGACCTGAAATCTGACCAGCTAGTACTCTTAACTATTGATTTCCACTCTATTCCTAAAGCCTCCCCAAATCTCTCCCACATGACAGGCTTTCAATTACATAAAATTGGCTAATTCTTCTTTTCTTTAGGCTGAATATTTGCTTTGCTTCAGGATTCTTCATAATATTAGTCTTTTTCCCTCTTCTTGTTATTTTGATCACCTGAGTCTGACTTCTTGATCATAATTTTCCTGGCTTCTTCTGAAAATCCAGTATCAAACATTGAAGTCAGTACCCCAGGGATGGTTTAACCATTCTAGGAGAGGGTATTGCTTCATTTGACCTGAATGCTTTTTGTCCATCACCAAAGCTTGGGATTCTATTATCAGTTATAGCATATTCATTCCATTATTGAGCTTTACTAGAGTTATAGCTATAAAAAATCCTTGCATTTTTCCATCATGTATGTCTTATATATATTCTACATTCTAAGCTCTTCTATTTTTATTTTAAGCAGATTATTTTATACCTAATAAAAAATTATGTATGTTAGTGTGCTTAACATTTTGTTTTCTCACATAGATCATCTATTTAGATATCAAATAAACTTGTGTGGTAGAAGTTATCCTAATTATTATTTTATAGATGAGGGAGCTGGGATAAAGAAAGGTCAGCAAATTCTCCAGGATAACATAACCAAGCAGTGGCAGAATGAGTACTATTAACTGAGTAATCTTATTTCTTTAATCTATGACTCATTCTCTTTCAATAAACAGGTATTATAATAATTATTATAATTCATATGTTTATAGAATTATATACCAAATAGTACACCACTATGTAAACCATATACTAGAATCATATACTAGATTTACTATCCTTTTCAGCTTTATCCAAATATTTAATCGACTTGCCACTAATGTCCTTATCTTATATATTATCAAAATGTTGAACTAGTTAGTACAGGGTTAATGAGAACTGTTGAGTGGACATCCTTTAAAATATCTCCTTCCAAAGGGGCATGTGCCCATTAACTTTTGGCCTTTGTAATAACCACCAAAGAAGTTTGCTTCTACAATGTCCTATTCTCTAGTTCCATGTCTTCATTTTGCCTACAGGAATATTTTGTGAAACTTTGTTAAATATCTGTTGAAATCCAGATGCGCTTTGTTGTAAGAATTTTTCTGACCTTTGAGAATGGCAAGCTAACAAATAAGATAAAATAAAATAAATCAAACCTGTTCTTACTGAGCCTAAGCTAGCCACCTTCTTATAATTAAATGTTACATTTTTAGCCTTCAAATTTGTTGTTGTTGTTTTTGTTGTTGTTGTGTTTTTGAGACGGAGTCTTGCTCTGTCACCCAGGCTGGAGTACAGTGGCTTGATCTCGGCTCACTGCAATCTCAGCCTCCTAGGTTCAAGTGATTCTCCTGCCTCAGCCTCTCGAGTAGCTGGGACTGCAGGTGTGCACCACCACACCCAGCTAATTTTTGTATTTTTAGTAAAGACGGGGTTTCACCATGTTGCCCAGGATGGTCTCAATCTCTTGACCTCGTGATCCACCCGCCTTGGCCTCCTGAAGTGCTGGGATTACAGGCATGAGCCACCACACCTGGCCCAAAAATATTTTTAATGGCCATATCTAGAATAATTCCTGGTATTAACTTAAACTTCATCAGTTTGTAATATGCAAATCTACCTTCTTTTTTTTTTTTCTTGAATAATCTAAATGACTTTTGTCGTCTCTAGTAAGCCGGTTCCTCTCTTGTTCTCTGACTGTTTAAATCTTAAAGGATTTTATGTGAATAATCCTAAATAAACCTCAGATATAAAAAATCAGCCAGGCCAGAAGCTATAGACACATTTAGATCTGTGACTTAAAGTTCTTTCAAAAAGCATTGAGTTTTTGAAAATGATTTTCACCCACAGATTATTCCATCTGCTAGAGGAATCAGGAATATAATATAAACTGAACATTTCTATAACAAAAAAAATTGAGTGTCTAATTTTTGTTAGAGATTGTCTTATTTAGACAAATAAGACTTGGTTCCTGATCACTAGAAGTTCCCAACCTTTGGAAGTATATCCTAATATTTGTGTAGTATTTTACATTGTATTACACATTTTAGCACGTACTTTCTCAATTAATTGTGCTTTCTTTTGTCACTATTTTGTCATTTCCTCTTTTGGACATTACTTCTTCCTTAAATTTTTTCATACTCAGAACATAGCTTCAATTATCCTTTTCAAATTGTCTTTAGAGTTTTCCTTATTTAAGGAAAGCTTATTTGTTGCTTTTTTTTTTTTGAGACGAAGTCTCACTCTGTCGCCCAGGCTGGAGTGCAGTGGTGGTGCCATCTCAGCTCACTGCAACCTCCGCCTCCCGTGTTTAAGCGATTCTCCTGCCTCAGCCTCCCTAGTAGCTGGGACTACAGGAGCGTGCCACCACACCTGGCTAATTTTTATTTTTGTATTTTTAGTAGAGATGGGGTTTCACTGTATTAGCCAGGATGGTCTCAACCTCCTGACCTCGTGATCTGCCCTCCTCAGCCTCCCAAAGTGCTGGGATTACAGGTGTGAGCCACTGCACCTGGCCTAAGAAAAGCTTATTTCTAATAGTTTTATATTGTTGCTGTAATGAGTTACTACAAACATCATGGTTTAAAGGAACACAGTTTATCACCTCATATTCTGTACTTTAGAAGTCCAACATGCATCCTCACTGGGCTTATATCAGGGTATAAGCAGGCCTACTTTCTTGTCCTTGTTTTTGTTTTCTTCCTTTTTTTGTAGAGATAGGGGCTCACCATATTGCCCAGGCTGGTCTCGAACTTCTGGCCTCAAGTGATCTTCCTGCTTTGGCCTCCCAAAGTGCTGGGATTACAGGCATAATCCACTGATCCTGGCCCCTACTTCCTTTTTGGAGGTGCTAGGAGAGAATCCTTCTTTTGTCCAGCTTTTGAGGCTGTCCGCATTCCTTGACTCCCTTATTCCATCTTCAAAGCCAACAAGTTGGGTTGACTACTGTTCACATCACATCTTTTTGATCTTTCTTCTTTAATTACATATCACTGTGATCACAGCTGGGAGATACTCACCTTGTAAGGATTCATGTGATTGGATTGGGTCCACCTTCATAGTACAAGTAATATCCTTATCTCGCCTAAATCACACCTGCAATGTTCCTCTTGCCATGTAAGGTTAACACTATCACAGCTTCTAGGGTTAGGGAATGGACATGTTTAGAAGCCATTATTCTGCCTAGCAAATAATTTAACTGGCACATCTGTATTTCTGTTTTAGTTATGTCTTATTTCATTTTGTATATCATTTAAATATCTAATCATAATGAAGAGCAACTTGTGAAGATTTAGTGGTTTATTAAGGCACCTTCAGTTCTTCTTCATAAGTGAGTTAATATACTCTTACTTAATTGAAATCTTGTTTCTGAGATCCTCTTAACTTTTTTTGAAATACTTTTTACATTTAGAATCTCAAGCCATAGTTTTAATATTTTTGAGATATCTGTAGTCCTACTTACACAATTCTCAAAAATTTATTGTGATAATATTTCCCCCTCTTTCTTATACCTAAACACAGTCAGCCTTGAGAAACTATTTCTCATAGATGTGCCCAGATTACGTTTAAATTAATTTGGAATGTAAAATTACATGCAGACACACTTTTTTTGAACAGATCCATGGAGTGGTAATATATGTGGTGTTAAGAAAGGTGTGTAGTAGAGATACTGCTTGGATTATTCTCTTTGCATATTGTGAAAGCTCGTGAAGATACATTGGGCCATGTGGTCAGGTTTCTAACAGTTCTCATATTGGCCTCAATTAGTTGTCTGCTTATTAAAAGAAGTTATGCTACAGACTTCTTTGTCTCTGTAGACCCAAACTGTTATATTCACCATTTTCTGCATATACCATTAAATTTAATGTCCCCAAATATTATGTGTATGTTATGTTATATACACACACATCATTAAGTCCCACATCTCAAAGAAATTTTTCTCTGGAGTCCATTTCTGTTTTGCCTATCCCTCTATTGCCATTTTTCTATACTACCTTTTCATATACCTTAAATTAGCTAGTATCTGTTTATATATTCGCATCACATTTTTGCAAGGTAGATAAAGGAAATTGCTCTCAAATGATGGGATTTTTACTTGCTGTGTTTCAGCTTAAAACATCCTTTCCCCCCACAAAAACTAGTTTTATAAACATTTGTGAAGCAGACTGCGTAAAGGAAATTGCTGACACAACTTAACTGCATCTATAATCGTGCAAGTGATATGACTGCATGGGGAGAGTAAAGAAGATAGAAGCAAAAATTGGGCTATATTTTCAACTTAAGTCTCAGTATGAAAAAAGAGACTAATGCCATTTAGTTATAATTTGAAGTGTTTGGAATATTTTTACTTTGTAGACACTTGGCTAGAGTGCTTCAAATAGAGATATGTGTCTTACAGTCTAAATGGAGCTTTTTTTTTTTTCTTTCTTTCTTTATTTTTTTGACATGGAGTCTCACTCTGTTGCCCAGGCTGGAGTGCAGTGGTGCGATATGGGCTCACTGTAACCTCCGCCTCCCCGGTTCAAGTGATTCTCCTACCTCAGTCTCCCGAGTAGCTGGGATTACAGGCACCCGCCACCATGCTTGGATAATTTTTTGTATTTTTAGTAGAAACGGGGTTTCACCGTGTAGCCAGTATGGTCTCGATCTCCTGACCTCGTGATCCGCCTGTCTCGGCCCCCCAAAGTGCTGGGATTACAGGCGTAAGCCACTGCGCCCGGCCAGAGCTGTGTGTTTCATGCCTCTAGATTGCCTGTAATCCCAGCACCTTGGGAGGCCGAGGCGGGCGGATCATGAAGTCAGGAGATTGAGACCATCCTGGCTAACACGATGAAACTCCATCTCTACCAAAAATACAAAAAATTAGCCGGGCGTGGTGGCGGGCGCCTATAGTCCCAGCTACCTGGGAGGCTGAGGCAGGAGAATGGCGTGAACCTGGCAGGGAGCTTGCAGTGAGCCGAGATCGCACTGCTGCACTCCAGCCTAGGCGACAGAGCCAGACTCTGTCTCAAAAAAAAAAAAAAAAAAAAAAAGAGTCTCTAATGATTTTGAAAGAGACAGAGCATACTGTGTCCTGGGAAAAGTCACTAACCACCAAGGTTTTTATTATTTTTATTTTTTACTGACTTACTGATTTATTTTGAGACAAGGTTGTGCTCTCTTGCCCAGGCTGGAGTGCAGTGGCATGATTACGATTCACTCCAGTCTTGAACTCCTGGGCTCAAGCAATCCTCCCACCTCAGCCTCCTGGGTAGCTGAGACTACAGGTGTGTGCAACCACGTCCTGCTAATTTTGTAATTTTTTTGTAGAGATGAGGGTCTAGTTATGTTGCCCAGGCTGGTCTCAAATTCCTGGGTTCAAGCAGTCCTCCCACCTTGGCCCCGCAAAGTGCTGGGATTATATGAGTGAGCTACTGTGGCTTGCCTTTTTTTTTTCTAATATATGTAAGGAATATTATAGTACCAGTGCCTTTCTCTCCGGTGTTGCAGGTCTCATTATAACATCTGTAAATTTTATATATAATCTTTTAAAAATGATTACATTAGATTATTATATTTGCTCTTGGCTTCTTCTGTCTTTCACATGAAATCTATGGTCATGAACAATATCTCCAACTCCAGATATGTGTCTCTGTTTTAGCAATATCCTTAAGATTATAGTTCCTCTGAACAACTTTTTAAAATTATATATGTTTTAGGAAATTACTGCTCTAGTGTACAACATTCATTTCTTTCCCACTGGTAAAACCTGGATTATATATACAGGCATACCCTATTGCAGGTTTAGTTTCAGATCACCACAATAAAGCAAATATCGCATTAAAGTGAGTCATATGAATTTTTTGGTTTCCCAGTGCATATAAAAGTTACATTAACATTACACCATATCTATTTAGTGTGAAATAGTATTATATCTAAAAAACAATGTATATACCTTAATTTTAAAACATTTTGTTACTAAGAAAATGCTAACAATTATCTGAGCCTTGAGCAAGACATAATCTTTTTGTTGGTGGAGGGTCTTGCCTTTATGTGGATGGCTACTGACTGACCAGCGTGGTGGTTGCTGCAGGCTGGGGTGGCTGTAGCAATTTCTTAAAATGAGACAACAGTAAAGTGTGTTGCATTGATTGATTGTTCTTTTCACAAAAGAATTCTCTGTAGCATGAAATGCTGTTTGAGAGCATTTTACCCACAGTAGAACTTCTTTCAAAATTGGAGACAATCCTCTCAAACCCTGCTGCTGCTTTATCAACTAAGTTACTGTAATATTCTAAATCCTTTTTGGCCATTTCATTAGTGTTCACAGCATCTCTACCAGTAGTAGATTCCATCTCAAGAAGCCACTTTTTTTTTTCTCATCCATAAAAGGGAACTCTTCATATGTTAAAGTTTTATAATGAGATTTCAGCAATTCAGTCACATCTTCGGCCTTCACTTCTAATTCTTATTCTCTTGCCTTTTCCACCACATTTGCAGTTACTTCCTCCACTGAAGTATTTCTTGAACCCCTTGAAGTCATCCTTGAGGGCTGGAATCAACTTCTTCCAAACTCCTCTTAATATTTGGACCTCCTCCCACAAATCATGAATGTTCTTAATGGCATCTAGAAGGGTGAGTCCTTTCCAGAAGGTTTTCAATTTACTTTGCTCACACTCATCAGAGAAATCACCATCTATGGCAGCTATTGCTTTACAAAATATATTTCTTAAGTACTAACACTTGAAAATTGAAATTACCCCTTGACCTATGGGCTGCAGAATGGATATTGTGTTAGCAGGAATGAAAAACAACATTATTTTCTTGTGCAACTGCATCATAGCTCTTGGATGACCAGGTGACTTGTCAATGAGCATTAATATTTTGAAAGGAATCTGTTTTTCTGAACAGTGGGTCTCAACAGTGTGTTTAAAATATTTGGTAAACTGTGCTATAAGCAGACATACTGTCACACAGGCTTAGTTTTCCTATGTATACAGCATAGGCAGAATAGATTTAGCATAATTCTTAAGGGATCTAGAATTTTTTGAATGCTAAATGAGCATTGGCTTCAACTTAAAGTCACCAGCTTCATTAACCCCTAATAAGAGAGTCAACCTGTTCTTTGAAGCTTTGAAGCGAGGCATTGACTTCTCTTCTCTAATGATGAAAGTCACAGATGGCATCTTCTCATATAAGACTGTTTTGTCTACATAGAAAATCTACTGTTTAGTATAGCCAGCTTCCTCAACGATCTTAGCTAGATCTTCTGGATAACTTGCTGCATCAGTACTTGCTGCTTCACCTTGCACTTTTATGTTATGAAGATGCCTTCTTTCCTTCAGATTTATGAACCAACCTCTGCTAGCTTCCAACTATTCTTCTGCAGCTTCCTCACTTCTCTCTGCCTTCATAGAATTGAGATGGGTCGAGGTCTTGCTCTGGATGAGGCTTTGGTTTAAGGAAATGTTGTAGCTGGCTTGTTCTACCCAGATCACTAACATTTTTTCCATATCAGCAAGAAGACTAATTTGCTTTCTCATCATTTTTGTCTTCAGTGGAGTCGTACCTAATTTCCTTTATGAATTTTCCTTTGCATTCATAACTTGACTAACCAGTGCAAGAGACCTAGTTTTGGGGACATATCAGCTTTTGACATGCCTTCCTCGCCAAGGTTAATCATTTCTAGTTTTTGATTTAAACTGAAAGACATGTGACTCTTCCTTTCACTTGAGCACTTAGATGCCATTGTAGGGTTAGTCATTGGCCTAATTCCAATATTGTTGTGTCTTAGGGAAAAGCAAAGCCTGAAATGAGGGAAAGAAATAGGGAAACAGCTAGTCAGGGAAGCAACCAGAACACGCCCTGGGCATCGTTCCTGGCACCCCAAACAATTACAACAGTAGCATCGAAGATCATCGATCCCAGATCACAATAACAGATGTAATCAAAATAAAAAAGATTGAAAGTTTTGAAAATTTTAGTAATTTTGGAATTACTATTATTTTATTAATAAAATGTGACACAGAGACACGAAGTGAATACGTGTTGAAGAGATAGTGCCAATAGACTTGCTTGACACAGGGTTGTCACAAACCTCCAGTCTGTAAAAAATAAAATATCTGCAGAGCACAACAAAATGAGGTCTGCGTGTGTATATAGTATATATATAATGAGATACATATACATATGTATATGTATAGTATATAAATATGTTATATATAGTGCATGTTACACATATATATATACACAGTGTGCATTCATATTTTGTTTGATAAGTATTCCTGATTAGACAGAACAACAATCTTGTCTGTTTTTACCTGTGTGACTTTGAGCAAGTCATTTACCATTTCGAAGCCTCAGTTTTTTAGATCCCTAAAGTAATGAGGTAAAACCAAGTTATGTCTCACCTAACCGCCAACATCACTATGCTGGGTTCCTAAGATTAAGATTCTGATCATTCTAGTATAACTAATACTTATTGAGTACTAATACTTAATGTGTGCCAGACACTCATCTATGTATTTTACATATATGAAAACTTTTAGTCCTCATAAAAACTGTGAGAAGTGTAGTACAATTTTCCATTTCATAGGTGAGGAAATGAGGCAAGGAAAGTTTCAGAAACTTGCCTTAGGTTATACAGCTTGGAAGTGGCAGAGGTAGTGTTTGAACTCAGGAATCTGTCTCTGGAGATCCTTTTTTTTGGTAGATAGGTGCTCTCCCTGTTGGAGCCAGCCGTAGACAAATCTTGACATAGACCATGTTACTTCTACTTCAAAGAGCATTTCCCTTCTTATCTCAAGTTTTTCACGTGTCTCAGGCCTGCCTCTTGTCTAGAGCTCACCACTCTAAGTGATTTTTATGTATGGCAGATATTCCCCATCCTACATTCCTAGCTTTGGGTGTCCCGTTCCATTGGGATTTTGCTCTATGGTAAAAAACTGATAAGCAGATTCAAAGTAAGGGCAAAACAACCTGTTTAATAGCATGTTTAATGGGGAAAGATATTTGGGAAAGAAAAAGAGTTTTCCTTGATTCTAAACTTTGAATATATGATTTTTTGAATACTATATATGATATTCAAATATATTACATAGTGACTACCTATGTGATTAAGCATATGACTGACACAGTTCTGTGAACTCTTGACACACACACAAGTAAATTAAAACTTCTTTTCATCTACCATTCTGCCACCAGTAGGATGAGAAATGGATGCCAAATGTCTGCCTTTTTCAAACCAGTCTGAGTTTTCCATAGATGTTTTAAATTTATTCTGTTTTTTTGATACTATATTATTTATATGTCCCTTGAAAAACAGAAGATTCTGGTTTTACAAAATGTATTTCTTAGAGTAATAATTATAAATAAAACTAAAAATTTAAAAATTTCCATTTGAAGTGATAATATGTTTGAAAAATCCAAGGACATTTTATTAAAGTTATCTTACTGAGCTGAGCTCTAAGAGGGGTTATGACTTAAACAATTTTTTGATATGCTTTAAGTCCTTAAGCTTTGCTAATTGCAAGCTCACTGAAACACAGTACTAATTTTAAAAATCTTGCAAAAAAGTTTGATTCACACCATTCCTGGCTTGCCAAGTCTGTGGCTAGATAATCCTTTAGAGGCAATTTTGAACTATTTGAACAAGCCTACTTTGAGATCATGTACAAACAATTTATTTATGTGTGATTATACTGCCTGCACTCTTTTCTGCTTCTGTGTTCTTTATTTTTCCAGAGGATTATAGCAGATGTTTTAGACTTTGTGAGAAAGGTCAAGTTATTCTCTCTATTGCCATTAGTAAAAATGCTTGTGAAAAGCTATTTGTTATACTATATTTAGATAGTTGCATTTATATGCTCAAAAATCAAGTTTACTTTGGGATAGTTATAGATGAAGTAATGAAGGCATTGCTTAAACTATGAGCAGTAAAAGTTCTTGACCCACAGTGGGTATAAAAGTTGAAGTACCCCTTTAATACCATGTGCTCAGCTTCCATCTTAGCACTATTCATAGCCCTCAAGTTGCCCGCCTCCTTGTCTAACTCTCAGCTACACAGGGAGGTCCTTGAGGCAGGCATTGTAAGTGCACATGACAGTATCCAGCATGATAGATGCAGGACCTAGAACACTTATCTAGTCCTTGCGAATATTAAAAATTCAACAGATCTTACAACTTTGTGCAACAAGCAACGGCATGTTGATTAATGAGAAACCAAATAATTATCCAATAACTTCAAGGTGTCCTCAATCGTATGCACCATCCTTCAAACATAGCTTGTTAGTGTTGATACTTGTCTGTCTCCACTACTAAATAATAACTTTTATCTTAATTTATTAACTCTTTTAAGGCAAGGTTCTCTTTATCTCTGCCTCACTAGTTCTTAGCACAGCGCCTACCACAGTGCCTGATTAATTGAAATAATTCATGAGGTAAAACAGAACAAGGATATATACTTCTATCAGCAAATTGCTAAAATCAAGCTTAACTTTTGCCTAATAGAATTATCTCTGATCATCTGATTGTGGATGGTAATTAGTATGCAAAGGTGTAATGATCAATGCTGCACCTTGTGATGTAGTTCAGGTCATTTTAAGGTAAGGTCCACGTAAATTAAGGAATTCTTTGGCCTGAAATAGCTAAGACAAACCATTGATTATTGGCCAATGATTGTTGGTTATGTCCACAGAAATTTAACTAAATGTGAGGGCTTTTGTGAAATAACTTGGCATTTGTTACTGTTCCTTCATCTTAGCATCATTGTAAATTCTAGTCCATAGATCATAGCTTAAAGTCTACTCGCTTTTAAGCAGGTAAATTCTCTAAGTTCTGTGGTTAGCCCAATGTTTGTAATATAGTCACTGACAACTAGTGAAATAGCACAGATATCTTAGCATCTATTGCTTGAATTTTTAGCAGATGCCCTAATCTTATTTAGTTTCTAGTAAAGGACAACCTGGATTCCAAACATTTCTTTCTGAGGACAATTATTCTTGATAAGTACTTTCAGAAGGACTTATCATTAAAGCTTTTAAGAGAAATAACCCAAAATGAGGGCATTGGTGTGTAATATGGGATGAGATAGCTATTTATTTGTGGTCTCTCAGTATCATCCTATTACTCTTTTTTCTGTTCTTACTAGCATGGCTCAGATTTTGAGTCTACATTTTCTATGCTACCTTGCCAGCTGGCTATGTTCTACTAATGGGGAATATTGTTAGGAAATTGGAAGGGTAGAAATTGAGAAAACTTCCTACTTTGGTCTTCAATGATGTGGCAGTTGTTGGCAGATTGTGGAATTATATAGGAGTTTCTGTAGTAGCAGAAGAGGTGAAATGATTCTGGACTCCAGTAGCCAAGACAGAAAAGCACCTTTTCAGCAGTTCTTAGCTGGGTCCAGGTGGCCCATATTTGACGGATCTGGAACAGGCTGCAATAGCATCTCCAAAGTGGGGTAACAGGTGCAGGCTAGTGGGTTCCAGCCTAGAAGTTTTGGAAGGCTCTATTTCACTTCTCCTTTTCTGTTTTTTTTTTCCTTCTTTTTAACTTTTCTAAAAGGCAACAGTTTTACTATAATGTTTTCCCTCTGTTTAGTATACTTAGAGTGAATCATGTTTTCTTGAGCAGACTTTGTCCTTTTAGTTTTCTATTCATTAGACAAACCAAATACCAATGTGTACAAATATGTACTAAGACATGGGTATAAGCATGGCAAAATTTTTATGTTTGTTTCTGAGAATCAATCCCCTAACATGCTGTTGAGTCATACATCTTGTAAAAGTAAAACCCAGATACAACTATAGAATTTTTTGTTCTCTCAATGACAAAATTTAACGTTTGTCACTGAATTGTGGACTCTTGGAGAAATGGAACTATACGTCATTTATTTTTGTATTCGCAGATGTTGACTTAGTGGCACATTCATATTCTTTCCTCTTTCTAATCCATTCTCTGATTGTAACTGGTGCTGAACTTAAAGAATAAATCTGCCCCTATCACTTTCCTACTTGAAATCATTCAAATTCTCCTTACAGCTGTTAGGATAAAATCCAAGTTCTCTAGTGTAGCCTACTGAGAGCTTTAAAATTTGGTCATTATTTACCTTTCCAACGTTATCTCTTGCCTCTTGATTTGACTCTTCAGGTTTTTGTCACACTGGGAATCAATAACTTGCAGTTCTTCCAAAGTCTCACAGTATGTCTTACTTTTGGTTGTTGTCACATATGTGACCCCTTAAATCGGAAGGAACTCTTCTCTTCTTATTTCATCTTTGTCTTCCAAGAAAGCTCCTATTTGTGTTTGTCTCCAGCTTTTATACTTTTTTTCTTTTTACTTTCCCATGTGCTCCAGCCTGACTTAGAAATATTTCTGCATATATTTCCAATGCAGTCTTCGCTGCCCTTTTTATAGCACTTAACACACTGTGTTGTGATTGACTGTTTAATTGCATCACAGTATGCTCATAGGACTTCTCTTATGTAGGGACAACAGGTAAATTCCTAAAGCTAAAGAAAATAGGTACCTCTGCATTCTAAAGAAGCTAGAAATCTGTTCCAAGCTTATCATGCTCTCCAAACTCTCCTGTAATCCTTGACACCGTTCCCATCAAACACTCACTAACCTGTAGAAAGGGGGTGTCTAGACATTCCAGAGGAATTGTTTGAAACAGGAAAGTCAATGCGGTGTAGTGTGACATGGACCAGGAGGAAATGTTTTGGATTTTTATCTCATATTTGGGAGAGAGAAAAAAAGGGTAATATTTATTTTTTAAAGTTAATCTTATGTGTTATTTGGCTGGGCCGCAGTGAAGATATATGGTCAAACATTCTAGATATTTCTGTGAGGGTGTTTTCAAATGACATTAAAATTAAATCAGTGAACTATGAGTAAGCAGAATGCCCTCTATAACATGGGTAGTCTCATCCAATCAGTTGAAGGCCTGAATAGAACAAAAGACTGACCTACCATAAGAAAAGGGAATTCTGTCAGCAGATGGCCTTTAGACAGAACCTTCATCCTCAGCTCACCTACATCTCAGCCTGCTGACCCACCCTGCAGATTCTGGAATTGCCAAACTCTTATCACTGGCTCTGTTTTTCTGGAGAACCCTGACTAGCACAGAGGGGAAGCAAGAGATTGAATGTAACTGCAGGCATAGGAGGCAGACACTTTCATTGTCTAAATACCTGCTGAGCTTCATTTGCAAGCTTACCTCAAAAGCAACAGAGTAGAGCACAGTGAGGGAGTTCTTGGGAAAGGATGTCACGTGGTCCCTGGAAATTTGGGCTATTGGTGAATAAAAGACCAATGCCTACTACTTCCCTGGGGGATTTTCAGGACAGACTGTTGATTGGAACAGCCTGCTATGGTAAGAGGAGAAAACAGGGCAGCAGTGTTGTGGCATAAAGTCCTTCCATTTGGTTAGCAAGGATGCCATTATTGATGGGTGACAATATACATTTCCTGTATTGCCACGTGGAGAATCTTACTCAAGCTTTGTTGTTCAGAGTTTTAATTGGGGGCTCCATGGTTGATTGCCCAGAGTCTCCAGTCTCTCTGGAGGTAAACATTGCATGACCCAAAGTCCTTCTCATAAATCACACTGTTAAACTGTGTAGTGGTTGAGGCTCCCACGTAACAAAGATAATCTTCCCTGAGATCATTACCCACATGAAACAAAGGCCAGGCCTCTCTTCAAGTAAGGTTAAATTATTTGTTACATGCATGGGAATTTTGATTTAAAACTTTTTGGTCATTTAGAGGTATTGGGGAAATGATGTATATACTTGAGAATTCTTGGGGGTGTTAAGGGAAGCAGTGTAGATATACTGTGTTTGAATGAAGGCTTTCCTTGAGAGCAGTTTTTCTATCTAATTCAGACTTAACAAACCAGTTATTCATGTATGTCTTCCCAACTAGACGTGAGTTCTGTGAAAATGGGAATGAAATCTTTCTTGTTTCCATGACCCAGCACAGAGACTAGCATTAATAGAGCCTGAAGAAATATTTGTCTACTGAATGGAGAAAGATTTATCACAAAACACTGAGCAGATTGCCACTTCAGAGCTGTACTGTTATGATATATGTGTTCCTGATGTTCATGATAGACTCATAAAAGGTCAAAGCCTCAATCATAAGTCATCAGCATTAGCCTACATAGAATGAAGAGAAAGGCCTTGATGTGAAGTGGTCCATTAGCCTTCTAGAAGTAGCTGAAATATTTAGGAATTACTGTTAAGAAACAACAACTACTTTTAAGACTCAAGTGTAGCCTTTGTATCTTCCTTTTTTAAGAATGATTTATGACCAGAGCCATGTAGTTAATAACATGAAATTCAGTTCCTAAAGGCTTCACTGCATGGTTAATAACACTCTGGAAGGATTCTTTCATGATAGTTATAACCTAGTATATGTGTTGGGTGTGTCATGACAAATTCATTTCAAATGTATATAAAGAGTTCATCATTTGGTTTAATAGTGACATATTATGACAGATTACAAAGTTTGAACAAAGAAGATATTTTATGTCTAGGATTCATGAATAATGCCTTTTATTTTAAATAAACTTTTGATTTTAGAATAATTTTAGGTTTATAGAAATGTTGTGAAGATTGCATATATTTCTTATATACCCCCAAACTTAATTTTCCTTATTCTTAACATCTTAGATTAGGATGGTACATTTGCCAAAATTAATGAACCAATATTAATACATTAGTATTACTTAAAGCCCATACTTTATTCAGATTTCTTAGTGTTTAACTGATGTTCTTTTTCACTTTCAGGATCCTATCCAAGATACCACATTATCACATTATGTCTCTTTAGGCTCCACTTGGCTGTGACAGTTTTTTTTCAGATTTTCTTTTTTGTTTATGGCCTTGGCAGTTCTAAAGAGTATAATTCAGTTATTTTGTAGAATATACCTCAGTTGGGATTTGTCTGACATGTTCTTATTATTTAACGAGAATGTGCATTTTTGGAAAAAAGACTACAAAGGTAAAGTGCTATTTTTATCACATCATATTAAGGGTACATTCTATCAGCATCATTTATAATCCTGGATATTGACTTTGAACATCTGGCTGAGGTAGTGCTTGCTAGGTTTCTCCATGGTAAAGTTACCCTCCTTTCTTTGCCATGCTGTCCCTTTTGGAAGAAAATTACTATGAAGAATTATGCTAACTTCTTTGAAGGTATAGTATCGACATAAATCATTTTTTATTTTTCTGGATGGGAGATTTATCTTTTGTCCTCCATTTATTTTTTTTATTCAATCATTTGTGAATATCACTATAAACTCATGGTATTTATAATATACTCTAAATCATTTTCCAATACAGTTTTATTACATTGCTCAAATTGTTCCAGCTTTAGCCATTGGGAGTTGGTTCAGTTGGCTTTTATGTCCCTTTGACATAACACTATCATGTTCTTGTTGTTGTTGTTGTTGAACACTTCCTTAATTCCTGTCATTATAAGAAGTTTCAGGCTCAACTTACATATTTCCTGTTCCAGTTCTGGAATTAGCTGTTTCCTCAAGAAGCTCTGGTTCTTTTTATTGGAGAATGGTGTTAGAAATCAAGATCTTTCTGCTAGAGATGCTCATTGCTACCGGAGTGTCATTGCTCCTAGGCCCCTCATCTGACAGAGCAAGGAAATATATGTGTGCACACTAACTTCTGAATATACAAATATATGTAAATATTTACACATCCATCTGTATCTATATGAAGCTAAATATGATTATATAATATCTTCAACTCTAATTCATTACATACATCATTCCAGCCTTCTCCCTTTGTTTGCTGTAATATACAACAACATGTAAAAAACGTAACTTGTACATTCCACCTATTCTCTTGATTGTCTAATTCTAGTAGAGTAGTTTCAGAATTGTTAACCTGAATTCCCATGGAAGACAAATTTATCAATGAGATCATGGGCTTATGTACAATTCCTTTTGCCTTTAGTCTTAGTCTCCATGCTTTTCTAAAGTTAAATGAGTCAGCACCTCTTTTCCCTATTGCATTCAATGATATTATTTTATACAATTGTAATAATAGTAGTAGATCCTTTTGTTATAGTATATCCTGGAATTCCACAAACTTCTAAATGAGCATTGCTTCATTTGTATATATTAGGGTTCATGCTTTGTGCCATAAATTGCTGTGTTTGACAAATGCATATTGTGATGTATCTACCATTGAAGTAGCACACAGAATAGTTTTACTGTCCCCAGAAATTTCATGTACTTCACCTATTCAACCCTCCTCTACCTTAGTCCATTTCTATTTACCATTTCTATAGTTTTGCCTTTTCAAGATTGTCATATAAAGGGAATCATACAATATGTAGCCTTTACAGATGGGCTTCATTTGCCCAATAATATATATTTAAGAGTACAATTGGTCCTCCATATTCAGGGGTTCCCCATCAGTGGATTCAACTGACTGGAGTGGAAAATAATTGGGAAATAAATTTTCTTTGTACTGAACATGTACAGATCTTTTTTCCCTGGTCATTATTCCCTAAACAATACAATATATCAGCTATTTACATAGAAGTTATATTGTATTATATTGATATGATGTTAGTATTATAAATAGTCTAGAGATGATTTAAAATATACAGGAAAATGACCATAGGTTATATCCAAATACTATGCCATTTTATATAAGATACTTGAGCATCTGTGGATTTTGGTATCTACAAGAAGTCCTGGAACAAATCCCCTATGGATAAAGACAGACAACTGTAGTCACTTTTTATATATTTTATTACACAAAATGGATGTTTCTGGATTTATTTCCATCTCTAGGAATAAATTCTATGTTGGGAGAAGTAAACAAGCTCAAAGAAATGTAAAGCACTGAGAAATTCAGCCTTTGCTGGATATCTTGTTTGTCCTTTCAAATCTACTTTCTGTCTTTTTAAACTGGATTTCAATTCTGGAAGGCTAATTTATATAGAGCTCATGATGAATTCCTTTGCCCTTTGATCTTGGGTAGATTAAGCCAATGAGCAGTCCTGCAGAAAACAAGAGGGAAGGTGGAGAGTGAGGTCATGCTTTTACTATCTTTGCTCTCTTCCTGCATGGTGTCCTGGTTACTGACTTACGGGGGACAGTTCTTCTCATGTGGGCCTCTCCACATAATTTCTCATTTTGGTTCTGGTAAGCATTCCATCCCCTTTGCTTTTGGGGCCTAATGGTACTTACACGGTAGTGCATGATCCTTTCTGGTTACCCTAATCATGCCCACCATTTTGTAAACAAATCTTTTATTAAACTTCTTTGATTTATCCTTCTGTGAGTGTACTTATGTTTCCCATTGTGGTTCTGATACATAACCCAATGCAGACTTCGTTTCTTGAACATTCAGACTTCATGTTATAAAACAGATACCTCTTGAAAAAATGGAGGAAGATACTCTTTGTGATGGTTAATATCGAGTATCAACTTAATTGGGTTGAAGGATGTTGTTTCTGGGTGTGTCTGTGAGGGTGTTGCCAAACAGATTAACATTTGAGTCAGTGGACTGGTAGAGGCAGACCCACCCTCAATCTTGGTGGGCACCATCTAATTAGGTGCCACTGGGGCTAGGAGAAAAAGCAGGCTCAGGAACATGTAAGGACTAGACTGGCTGAGTCTCCCCGTCTTCATCTTTCTCCCATACTGGATGCTTTCTGCCCTCCAACTCAGACTCCAAGTTCTTCAGCTTTTGGACTCTTGAACTTACACCAGTGGTTTGCCAGGGGCTTTTGGGCCTTTGACCTCAGACTGAAGGCTGCACTGTTGGCTCCCCTGATATTGAGGTTTTGGGCTCGATCTGTCTTCCTTTGCTCCTCAGATTGCAGACGGCCTGCTGTGGGATTTTCCTTGTGATCATGTGAGTCAACACTCCTTAATAAACTTCCTTTCATGTATACATATCTTCTATTAGTCCTGTCCCTCTGGAGAGCCCTAATACACCTAGTTTCACCTCCAGCATCTATTCATGTACCGAACTCCCTACTCTTTATACTTAGAGATCCAGGATCAGGATTCTGTCCTCCGAAGGGTATTAATTTAAGAGAAAGGCTAGAATATTGGTTCCAGTCTTAGGCTTTGTCCTTGTAGCACCTTAGTAAGGTTAGTTACTGGTTGTTTTCTGTCATTGTCTTGTTTTTTATTAAGAGAAAGTTTCTTTGTGTGTCAGGGATCCTATACTTCCTCAAGCCTGCATATTGTAAATGGCTGAGGTTCTTGTCTAGTTAACAGCTTTGAATTATAAAAGTCTTTTTTAAATGTCAAAAGTAAAGTATCTGGCTTGTTTCTTCTGCCTTAAGATTTTGTATGCTGTCTTTCTGGGCAGGGAAGGCAAACCCATATCCAAAGTTTATATTAATTCTAATAAAGTCAATCACTGTCTGCTCCCAGGTAGGAGAAGCTCAATGAAGTCACCACTGAGAGGTGACTCACTAGTCTCTTCTGAAAATATCAAGGTCTCAGATATTCTTCTCCTGTTGGAAAGTTGGTTAGTAGCAATATTTCAGCAAGAGTTTGTGGGGAGGAACCAGTGCTGTTGGGCCTATGCGTAGCTTCAGTCTCTTCCACCATGGTCCCTCTATTCTTCACATGTGGGCCTCTCCACATAATTTCTTGTTTTGGTTCTGGTAAGCATTCCATCCCCTTTTCTTTTGGGGCCTAATGGTGGTTACGGGGTAGTGCATGCTCCTTTCCGGTTTCCCTAAATCATGCCCACCATTTTGTGAACAAATCCTTTATTAAACCTTCTTTGATTTATCCTACTGTGAGTGTACTTATGTTTCCCGTTGTGGTTCTGATACATAACCCAATGCAGACTTTGTTTCTTGAACATTCAGACCTCATGTTATCCATAATTTAAACACTAAAGTGGCTGAAAACTGTACCACTGGAGAGGACATCGTGCTCGCTTTGTTGAGGAGTGCTTCCCTTACGATTAATAGTTTCTGGATGGAATTACTATGAGACCCAAAGATTGGTATATGTTGTGCTCATTTCCTTTATATGGATCATGCAACCTTTTCCCATGATTTTTAGCCTTATTTTTCAATACCTGGGTAAGTGGCTAAGCCATTCACCACTGCCCAGGATTCAGTATATAATAATACCTGTGGCTATTTTTCTCTCTCCATTTGAAATGAATATCAAATATCCCCATTTGAAATGAATGTCTGACTTGCAACTCTGTCCACAGAGATTTTTTTTTTTTTTACCCCACTGACTCTCTACATAGATAGCATCCTTGTATTCCAAGAATATCTCTAGTATAATAATGGGCTTTACTAGGCTATATGTCCTGAATCATGGCAGTTTGCTCTGGCTGAAGAGCCCTTTGTTACTGTGGACCCCACTTGAATTTTTTAGCATTCAATTTTCGCTATATAAATGGTTAGAACAATTGTCTCTCCAAAATCCAATGATGCCTACACAGCATTATGGCTCTTTCCAAGTAATAGGAATTTTGAAGTATATTAACTTACCTTTTACTTTAGATGTACTATCCTAATATGGACTTGGAATTCTGAAAATTTAACTAGTTGGTAGACCTCTGCAGGATTTTGGGATTGATTTTCCGCTCTTCAGCATGCATGTGTCTTATTGCAAAGGTTCTGTTGAACTGGTGTCAACATAGCATAGTTTGTGGAATTAGAAGACAATCAAAGGGCTGGGCGCTGTGGGTCACGCCTGTAATCCCAGCACTTTGGGAGGCCGAGGCGGGCGGATCATGAGGTCAGGAGATCGAGATCATCCTGGCTAACATGGTGAAACCCCATCTCTACTAAAAAATACAAAAAAAAAGGCCGGGCGCGGTGGCTCACGCCTGTAATCCCAGCACTTTGGGAGGCCGAGACGGGCGGATCACGAGGTCAGGAGATCGAGGCCATCCTGGCTAACATGGTGAAACCCCGCCTCTACTAAAAAAAAAAAAAAAAAAAAAAAACCAAAAAACTAGCCGGGCGAGGTGGCGGGCGCCTGTAGTCCCAGCTACTTGGGAGGCTAAGGCAGGAGAATGGCGTGAACCCAGGGAGGCGGAGCTTGCAGTGAGTTGAGATCCGGCAACTGCACTCCAGCCTGGGTGACAGAGCGAGACTCCGTCTCCAAAAAAAAAAAAAAAAATACAAAAAATTATCCGAGCATGGTGTCATGCGCCTCTAGTCCCAGCTACTCAGGAGGCTGAGGTAGGGGAACCACTTGAACCCGGGAGGCGGAGGTTGCGGTGAGCAGAGATTGCACCACTGCACACCAGCCTGGTGACAGAGCAAGACTCCATCTCAAATAAATAAATAAAGACAATCAAAGGTCCTATAGACAATATTATGACAAAGAATAGAAGAGGTAATATAGCCCTGAGACATTTCTGTGACTGTGTACTGCTGTGCTTACCATGTAAAGGTATGTTTACTTCAATCCTCCCTGATGCTGTACTTCAGGCAAACAAGATTGACCACATTAACATCACCTTACCAAGTGCCAGATACCTTAGTGATATACTTCATTAAAGACCTGCACCTGGAATGGCAGCTATGGTTGGGGTTGCCAACCAGTTAAATGTATAATAAATAGTTCATCATTATATACTATGCTCCATATTTTCCTTTGCAGGAGCCTCATGGGTTGATCGAACAGTTCTCTGATGGGTACCATCACTCTGCATCCTCAAAACTTAGAGGATGGCACTAATTTCTGCATGAGGTATTATTTCTAATTTACCATCTCGGTATTGGAGGTGATTTTCAGGAATTTCAACTTGGCTTTTCCTACTATAATGGTTGCTGCTCTACAAATATAAAAGCCAATGTATGGGTTTTGTCTGCTTCTAAGTACTATGTCGCTCTCAAATATATATCCAGCGACTTGTTAATATCTTTAGGGTGTATTTAAGTGTCCATTGTGCTCTATTTGTATCAGACTTGGACTAAAATCTAATTTCCCCCCAGGTCTCCATAAACTCCCACTCATCCCAAGACAATGTGGGCATTTTGGATCTCCTGGTATTAGTGTCACCTCAGACCTGGAATTTAGCCCTCTTTGTAATATTGGATATTCTTTCTTCTCCAGTGCATTATTATCATGTCAAATGGGAGGATCAAAAGAATAGACTTGTAATTACATTGCAGGGGTCTTCCTCAAGGCAAACAGGCCTTCTCTTTAACTAACAGGTTCTACAAATTGACTTAGATCTGAAACTGGTTGAGGGAATGCCATTGTCAATTTTGGTGGTCTATATGAGCCATGTGATCACCAGCTCTTGATATTTATGCTCATATAAATTGAGCAATACCATAACAAGCTGTCAATCTATGTTTCCTCTGGAGCACCAAGATATATTAGCTGCCACTACAGATAACTTAGATCAAGATATTCTGATTGTCACTCTAGCCTTATTACAATTTGATAATTATGTTCACTTTGCCTCAAATGGTTAAGTGCTGCCTCACTGCCATTTAGGAATCTTACCATTTCTGCTAATTGTAGATGACCTTATTTCCATGTCAGTGTTTCCTGCTTAACACTACCCTGCAGGGGACAGCTACCACCCAAGAGTCCAGTGCTTCTCTCACCTGTTAATTCCTTATTACCTAGTTCAAAACAAGTGTTCTCTGTGTCATCTTGGAGTATTTTTCAGTTCTTGCATAATATATCCATCCTAACAATTCCTTTAAAAATGTGGGACTCCCAATTAACTTTGCATTTCAGATAAATGAGAATTTTTAAACAGTATAAGCTATGTTTCAAATATTGCTTGAGACACCTTATACTAAGAAATTATTTGTTGTTTGTGCTAAATTCAAATTTCAGTGGAGTCCTGCATTTTAACTGGCAACCTCATCACAGAACAGCACCTCCTGTCACATTTATCACCAGAGACAACCATTTAGATCTCTGTTACCTGGTGGCATTTGAGAAATAGCCATTCTTCCTACAACTTCTTCTTATCGTGATCTTGCCTTTCTATCTCCTTGGGGTAAGATTATCCTCGGGTGACCTTACATCTTGTTTTGTGTGGGACAGTCTTATTTTATTTCTGTTGTCTTGACATAATTGCTAACAACCCTTTCACTTTCAGAAGTGTCTCGGTTTAGATGATAAATTATATGGTTACTGATGCCTCGTTCCATCTTTGATTTTCTCCCAACCCTATTAGTAAGTACATTTTCAGGTTGTTTTTTTTTTTCCTCATAGCCACACTCTAATCTCCAGGAGATGCCAACATTTTGACTAACCCTTATTTCACTCCCACGAAGCACTGGGTCACACTATGCTGCTGAAGCTAATGTAGACACACACAAAAATGGCTCCTGAAAAAACAATATTAGTGACAGTAACTTCCTGTGCTTGTTACCCTGTGTGAAGAGAGAGACTGAGCCAATATTATTGAATTCAGTAAATATAAGTGATTAATAAATAAATCAGGTGAAAAATATGCAAGTGCCATTTGTTTGAAAGCAGGTAATTTATACTTAAAAAAAACATAGTGAGGATGATGTCTATATATGATACATAGGAACTGTTAATTAAATTGCAATTTTTGAGTGTGCAGAAGTAAAATAATTTTTTATATTGCCTAAGGTCACAATTTCCATTTCATAGTGTCTATCAAACACAATTCTTGTACCAAACAAAATTACTCAATAAGGTTGCAGCTTTTGGGTGTGAAATGTCAAATTACTTGAATGACTGATTTTCACCTTGATTCATCCATTTATGTTTTGTATTTAGCTGTGTGCATGTTTGGGAGGGGTCTTAAGTACATAGCCTTATATGATCACCCATAACAATATAGGATCAGCGGTCTGCTGAGTCAAAACCACTTATTCTTTCCTTTATAAGCATCACATAAATATAGGCAGGTCCCTTCAGAAACCAAAATAACTGTCTCTAACTTTTAATAAAATAAACAAGGACACAGTAGTAAAAGTTTTTTAAAAACATACATTGATTTTATATAAGCTAAAATATGAAGTGTTCAAAACAGAAGGAAAAAGAGCATTTATCAGTAAAAATTAACATTGTAAGAATATTTATCTCAAAGTGTGTCTTTAACTTAAAGATTAAAAAGTTATTTAGAATTTGCTAGAGGAAAACAAATGTCATTTTATTTTCTTTATGTTAACTCATCTAAGACAAATAAATATAATGCATTATTACATATTAGCAACCATGATTGGATTTTATTTTTAGATAGTAAAATAATATGTTGTCTTATTAAATTTAGATCAAAGGCTCTTTGGGAAAGCTTAATTTGAGATATTGCTGCTAATTTCATCAGTATTTTAATGGCCTCCAAGGTAAATTGTGAATGTTTTATGAGTATTTAGAAGTAATGTAGATATTCCAAGGAGGAAAAATGGAAATAAAAAGAAAAACGTGTAATGTCATAATACTTCATTAGTGTGGAGAAGACATTAGCAAGAAAATTCCAGGTCAACTTAAAATGGTCTTATGGGGTGCAGGCATTTTAATGACCATCACAAGAGGGTTGTCCTGTCCCAAACCAAAGCCTGTGTCGGATTCTATAAATAGATTAGAAAGCAAATAGCCTTTTGGTTTACTGTAAAATGAGGATGTGTGAAAATGTTTCTTTGCAAATTTGCTTTTGATAATCAGGAGATAGCATGCATAATTTACTAAAAGAAAATGTATAAATATTTAAGTAACATAATCAGAAATACAATCCTGTTGTTTTTCTTACATGGAATAAAATATTTATTCCAATTAAATTATCTGGATCAAGAGTTGACCAACTAGGCCTGCAGGTCAAATCTGACGGCCACCTGTTTTTGCAAATAGTTTTTTTTTGGAAAAAACCTCGCTCATTCATCTAGGTATTGTCTGTGGTTACATCTGTGGTACAGTGTCAGTTGAGTACTAGTGACAGACCGTTTGGCCTGCAAAACCTAAAATATTTATTTTATGGTCTTTACAGAAAAAATTTGTCAATATCTAACTAGATGGTTGTTTTAATTATTCAATTCTCTAGACATAATCCTCCTACCAACCATCAGTGTAACTGAGTCATTAGAATATTAATTACCATCAAATTTTATGGCATTGCTGTAACATTTTATTTATGTAGATGTTCATATGTATTAATTTAGGAAAATGCTTATTAAGGACCTGGAGTGTTCACTTTACAAGATACAGTGAATTCAAAGATTTGAACAATCTGGTCCTTGACTTTAAGATCTCGTGAGATACTAGCAGGGGACTGTCTCAGGCTGCAATTTAGACATATCATTGCAATATGTGTGTTTATTCATTTATCAGATGTTTCAGAGCAAGTGCAAATTATTAGGTGCTGTGCATATGCTTGTATGGTGAAAATAGATATACTCCTTGTTCTCATTAAATTTATGAAATAGCTAAGTCAAAAGGGAAGAATAAATACAAATTGTGACAAATACTATGAAAGAAGTGAATAAATTTCAGTGGTGGAGATTAATGCCAAAGGACAGTTTTTCACAGCATAGTTAAGGGAAAGCCTCATTGAGAAGGTATTTCGGTTATTTGTTGCCACATACGAGCCATCTTATAACTTGGCAGGTTAAAATAACCATAATTATTTATTTTCTTCACAAGTCTGCAATTTTGGCAGGTCTTGGCAAGGGCAGATCCTCTCTACTCCATGTGGCATCAGCTAGAATGGCTCTATGGGCTGGAGAATCCTCTTACATATTGGCTTACTCACATGGCTGGCCAGGGTGATTTAGTGGTCACCTGGGAGCTTGGCCGTAGTTGTGGCTTGGACATTGGGGTCTCTGTAGGTGAGCTTCTTCAGGCTACTTGCAGTTCCTCAAAGCATGGTGGCTGGGTTGCAAAAGTGAGTGATCCAAGAGAACTAGGCAGAACCTGTATTGCTTTTTATGATCCAGCCTCAGAAATTGCATAGTATCATCATTTGCTTTATGGTAATTAGTCCATCTAGATTTAAGGGGAAAGAAAATAGACCCCCTTACCTCTTGATGGGAAGAATCTCAAAGTCTTATTGAAAGAAGACCATGTTATTAGGATATAGTGCTATAGCCCTCTTTGTAAAGTACATTTTGCCACAAAATGCAATAATTTGTACAATTATACTAAGGCCTGAAGGATAAGAAGTCAGATCTGCCAATAATGTGAAGAATATTTTTCTAAACAGAGCTAACATCAAATGTGAAAACACTGCAGCAAGAAAGAGATTGGCATGTTTGAGAAACCTGGAGGAGACCAGTGCAGTCAGCAAGGGGAAAATTGATTAATGTTTAGTTTGCAGAGCTGGGAAGTGTGTGATCACACTGGGCCCTTTAGGGCAAGGCATTGCTTTCAAATTTTATTCTCTAAGCATTATAAGAAGCTTTTGAAATGTTTAATGCATGATAGGAATATAATTTAATTTATATTTCTAAAGATCATCCTGACTTCAGTGTGGAGAATGGAAGGAGGGGTTCAAAGTTAGGGGCTTTAGGGGCAGAGAGATCACTTAGAAGGCTATTGCAGTAATTCCAGTGAGTCATGATTTTGTCTTAAAACAGAGTAATTGTGGAAATGAATATAGACAAAATGATTTGAATAGAGAAGAGTTTAGCAGTAGAATGTGTATGTGTTGTTACTGAATGGATAAAGGAGTAAAGCATAGGGAATGCGGAAGAACCAAGCATGATTTCTAGTTTTTAGGAATGAGCAACTAAACGGGTACTTCTATCATTTGTGTAGAAGGAAAACCCTAGAACAGGAACACATTTCTGGTGAGTTTAATCAAGGGTTCTGTTTTGGGCATTGTATATTTGAGATATCTCTGATATTGTCAACAGAGTTGTTGGTTTGGCTTGAAGATACAGATTTGGAAGTCATCATCATACACATGGGATATGTGCTCTTATGGCATGGGAACTTATGAGATCATCTCAGGAGAGAACACAGAGAGAGGAGAGAAGAGAACCAGAGCCAAATTCTTTGGAAGGCAGTATTTGGATACTGTTAGGAAAAGAGAAATGCCTGAAAGAGAAAGAGAAGTCAGGGAAGTTTGGAGATACCTTAGGACATGGTGATAAAAGAGAAACCAAGAGGTTGGAGAGTTTCAAAATCCAGAAGACCTTCTGGGCAATCTTGTAAGGTAAGAATGTGATGTGTGAATCCTTCATGTACAGCAATTTGGAGATATTTGGCTAGAAGCCAAATTGGAGGGGGGTGGAGTGTGGCGTGAAGAGAGGAGGATTGTGCATGTATAAGATGTGATAGGTGCTGTGTGGCTGTGCAGCAGAACATGAGGAAGACTTGACAATTCATGGAAGGCTGCACAGAAGAGATGGCAGAACTGCTTCATGTAAGTAGAATGGTCTACTAATCAAAGAAATACAAATTAAATCACAATGAGATATTATCTTACACCAGTCATAATGGCTGTAACTAAAAAGACAAAAAAAAAAAAAAAACAGATATTGGAGAGGATGTGGGGAAAAGGGAACCCTTATATACTGTTGGTGGGAATGTAAATTAACAAAACCTCTATGGCAAAAGGATGGAGATTTTCTCAAAGAACTAAAAATAGAACAATCTTTCAATCCAGCAATCCCACTACTGGGTATCTACCGAAAGGAAAATAAATCTTTATATCAAAAAGATACCTCACTTATATTTTTATTGCAGCATTATTCACAATAGCAAAGACATGAAATCAACCAAAATGTCCACCAATTGATGACTGGAAAAATAGTGTGTGCGTGTGTATATATATATATACACACACACACACATACATGCACACACATATATAAACATGTGAATACAACTCAGCCATCAAAAATAATGAAATCATGTATCTTGCAGCAATATAGATAGAACTGGTGGCCATTATCTTATGTGAAACAACTCACACAAAAAGACAAATACCACATGTTCTTACTTATAAGTAAGAGCTAAATAATGTGTATACATGGAAGCAGACTGTGAAAGAATGGACAATGAAGACTAAGAGGGGTGAGAGGGTAGCAAGGGGCTGAGGAATGAGAAATGCTTTATGGGTACAATGTACATTATTCAGGTAATGGAAACAGGAATAGGCCAGATTTCACCACTACACAATGTATCCATTTAACAGAAATCCATCTGTATACTCTAAATTGATACAAATTTTAAAAAATGGTCTAGTTTGCTGATTCATAGTCTGAAATATATTCATTTAAAACATTTTTAATGGGAACACAGAGTATTCCCATTCCAACACAGAGTATACAGTATAATGCAAATTTTGTTCATAAGGACTGCTTCTGTCTTGTCTTTGCCATGTTTGGTTCTTAAGGTTAACTCTTATTTTAAATGGCTTTAAATGCCTATGCTTTAGGTTTTCTGTGTGTGTGCACACGTATGACAGAGGGGGGTGGGAAGAGAGAGCTAGTCTTCAAATGAAGGTTTGTCAGCCTTCAGAATCCCATGCCATTTTCACTATGCTAGTCTATCTAACTAGCAATTAGATCCATTCATTCAATAAATATGTTTGATTCCCTTCTAAAATAAAGCAATCATGACACTTAACCTCTATAAAAGTGCGTACTTCTGTGGACAGATAATGTTTTATGCACTTTACATGTATTACCTCATTTAGTTCTCACAATAGTCTTATGAGATCCCGTTTTACAAGTGGGGCAATTGAGATCCAGAATGTTTATATAAATGTTTAGAGCTTCCACATGTGGAAAACGGTGGAATCAAGTTTCCAATCAGGCAATCTGGGGCCAGCGCTCTTTTAACTATTCTCTAGGACACACACACACACACACACACACACACACAGAGTCATTATTTCTGGAGTTTAGTAAGCTGGGAGAGGTAAGCAAAAAGGCTGCAGGAGGCAGCTGCCATTTGATCACTGGCCGTTTAAGCTCTGTTCAGGGTTTGAATTTTCATCTAAGCAATGGCTGTGTCTTGATGTGTTCTGAGCAGCAAGTGATGGGATGGGATTTGCTTCTAATCTATAGTTGGTATTGAGCATAAAAAGTGAACAAGCTCTGTAGAAGTATAAAGTACATAAGCTTTATAACAACTATCATAGACAGAGAGGCATTTCTTGCTCTCAGCTTGGTTCCCAGAAACTCTCATTGCACAATCTTGGCTAAAATGATAATTACGATGCTCACAATACTAAGTAATGCTACCAACTACAAAGCAGTTATTAATGATAATCAAAAACTCGAAGACAAAAACTAAAATAAATAACCTCACAAAGTCAGCTCAAGTCATATTTTACAAAGTTTTTGAAAAATGTTATTAGGTTTAAATAAATGTTTTATGAATGTATTCAAATACAACTTCTTTGCTGAAACCTTTCTCAATCCCCATTTGGCATTAGTTGCTATATCTTCTATAGTAACTATAGATTGTTCCCATAACAATCTATTTGACCTCTATTAACCAGTTATTATTCTACATTGTCATTTATCTATTTACGTGTAATTCACAGTTTGTTTCGATTTGATCCAGCAAAGGTTTATGTAGCATTTTTAGTGCACTATGCTCAGCATTCCCACATCATATGATAAGTGACTTAGAGGCCTATAAGAAACATTGAATTGTTATAAAGGAGAGACTCAAAATCTTTTAAATTTGTTCTCTAGCACAGCCCATCTAGAATAAATATGAAGAAACCAACTTTTTATTATCTTTGCGTGATGCAATTTTTTTTGTATTTAATGTAGTATTTTAACTTTCTCTTATTTATTGGTCAAATCTTGAATAATTCCAGAGCCAAGGTTCATAAAGAAAATATAGTTATAAATAAATGCATATTTTAAAAGGGCAAACATTTATTGACATTTAAAACAGCAAATCCATGAATTTTGAAAAGGAAGACAGGTTTTAAGATTATATTTTATCAGATGGATATAGGCTGTCAGTAACCTGATTGCCAAAAAGCCCTTCTACCATTATAAAATTGGCAAGGAAGAAAAATGTGCCTGTATTGTTGATTGTCTTATACTGGAGAGTATAATTATATCTCTGACTGTAGGCTAGATGGAAGTTGTGACTACCTGATAATAATGCTTACTCAGTTAAGAAGGGGCTTGTGTGCTTACAAAATTAAATTAAAGCAGGTTGAGTCTTCAGGCACAAGTTTTGACATTTCCTTTCAAATGTAGACCTAGACAGGACAGTGTTTATGGGTATAAATAATCTGAGTATGAGAAGATTTTAATACAAGGATAATCATTACAGAATGAATAGAGAGAAGAATGGATCACTGACTAATTCATCAGCAGATCTCATGAATGATTCATCTGATGTGAAAGAAAAGTAATCCTGAAGATGTAGAATCAAATCCAGGTGTTGTAGAGCCTTGATGTCATTGCCACATTTATTCAGAAACAGTTCAACAGAAACAGAAGAAACTGAGTGGTCAGAATTCTGATTTTTTATTTCAATTGTATTCATTTGTCTCATAAAGATAATTTGTATGTAAAGTATGTAAGAATCGTCTTCTGCAAAGTGAAATTTTGCTTCAGATTATGGGTGAGGGGTTTTGGATGATGGGTTTTATTTTAGGAAAAACCCTTGAGATTAAAATTTTGAACTCCAATTCAATCTATGTTTTAAATTCTGAATATTAACGATATGGCATATTTTATATAATTATAGAATTGACTTTTTGAGTTACAATATTTCCTTAGTGCTGTATTTTCACAGCAGTGAGTAAATTTTACTGTAACTGGAATTTGACTTTTAATTCTCCAAGTTTAAGAATTTTAAACAATTTTGATGAAAATAGTTTTAAAGTAAAACAATTTGCTTTTTAAATTTTTAAATAGACACCACTGAAATCAACCACTTTTAGAAATGATTCAGGAACACTGTTATGATCCTTCACGATTATGGTGGTCTATAGTACAAAATAATACTGTTGTGATAGGTTATATAATCTAATTACAATACTATAATGCCTAACTTTTTGTCGCCCCAGTTGCTGACATACCATGGGTTGTCCGTATTTCCTTGTATTGTTATGTGTTCTTCTAGGAGAATCTCATTGCCTTTTTCACAAATTATAATCTCATAAATGTACTTAAGTCTAGATATCAGAGAACCAATAGTGTGAGAATTTTATCTTATAATAAAAGTCACTGAGTTGGGGGAGGTAAGAATTTCACTCTTGGATACCAGTGCAGAAGGGACTCTCTGTGACCCTGGGACTTGTGACACTGTCTTGTTCCTAGATTCCTCTTCTCACTATATTTAAGAGGTTTGGAATTTTTGAATAATCAGAGTATTATTTAATAATAATAATTTGGTAGTCAAAATTGCTGTGAGAGGTGTCCTATGGCATCTTCTAATTTTAAAGACAATTTGTATTTGTGGCCTTAAGGGACTTTAAAGTTTTTACTTTAACATTCCAAGAATATTGATTACATGCTTGAAAAAGACTTGGAAAAATAATACAGGTTTGGCAAATTGCTATGTGCAATTTCATAAGCAATGAACAAAAACCATAGACATTTTCACCCATCTTTGGGCAGATGGTGAATGGCAACAGCAGAGATTTCAAATATAGATGTAGCACATATATACTGCAAACAGCTGTAATAGCTAAAATACATGCCAGAAGACTTAATCATTCTGGATTTTTTTCCGATACATGCTAGCATACAAAAATAGACTTCTCTTTTCTACAATTGCTATAGAATTCTTTGAAATAGGCAAGTGCATCTATGATATAAGAACTTTGCTGTGTGCTGATTAGGCTGTATTTTCAAGGCTCCTTGAAAACTGGTTGATTAGCAAAATTCTCATTAGTTATGATTTGGTGTGTATAACTCATGACCAATTGTGACTTCTTGTTTTTGCTACTGAGTTGGCTGAATCAACTGTTTTGTTATGTGTAGACCCTGGCAATACCAAATATCCAGATGAAAACTGAAAAGCTGAATTGACTGCACATTCTTTTACATTTGTATATCTGTCTTTAGGTAGAAAGGACAGCTAAAGCTTTAAGAATATATCCTTTTTTTCACTGATGGAGTTCTTACATTATGATTTGAGATTTAAAAACTTCTGAGTGTCTCAAAGTGAGAAGATCTTTGACTTGTTTGAAAATAAGAAAGTAGCATAGAATTTTTTCAGCACAAACAAGGAAAAAGTAATCTATATTACTTTAGAAACTTTGGGGGAGGCCGGGCGTGGTGGCTCAAGCCTGTAATCCCAGCACTTTGGGAGGCCGAGACGGGCGGATCACGAGGTCAGGAGATCGAGACCATCCTGGCTAACACAGTGAAACCCCGTCTCTACTAAAAAATACAAAAAACTAGCCGGGCGAGGTGGCGGGCGCCTGTAGTCCCAGCTACTCGGGAGGCTGAGGCAGGAGAATGGCGTGAACCCGGGAGGCGGAGCTTGCAGTGAGCTGAGATCCGGCCACTGCACTCCAGCCTGGGCCACAGAGCGGGACTCCGTCTCAAAAAAAAAAAAAAAAAGAAACTTTGGGGGAAATATCTCTGCCAACAAACAAAGCCACCATTAAGGTTCTTATACTCTAGATGTTGTTAGCTTTTATGGAATCTTATGTATGACAATTATAGCAGAAGGGGGCTCTCAGTAGGTCAACTGATATGTATTTGGCAGTAGAGGGTGGAGTATGAGAAAGAAGTGAATGTTTAGAGTCCATAGATCTGAATTAGTCCTTACTGAAACGAATGAACTGATGTGAATTTCACTAAGTATCCTGAATTGGGGATGATATTAGCATCGTCTAACTTAGTAAGAATTAAAGGAGATGATGAGTTAAATAGATGTTGTAAACTCTTATATGATATTCGGATGCTAGCTAAGCATGACACTCAAAGGATATGGGCCGCCATAATTTCCTGTTTGTTTCTTCCAGTTTGCTGACATTTCAAGCAGATAAGAATTCTGGTTAGAAATTTGTGATATCTCTTCTTTTCCTTTTGTGAATAATCTCTTCTTATTCCATTTACCCTGTGGTTGCTTCTTTTCTTCACGTTCTTCTTTTCTAGTTTACATCCCCTCTCATGCCCCAGGCATTGAGTGATCAGTGCTGTCTTTATCCTCTCAACAAACTCCGGACTTTAGGAAAACCTAATGTAGCTCTTTATCATCAAAACATTAGAGGCTTATTTTAGAGTGGATATAATAATAAAGGGTCAACCATTAGTATTAGTATTAGAATATATTCTAGGTGTTCTAAACTTGACATCTTGAGACTAGGATAATCCACATATTCTACTGAAACAAATATGTTTTATGGGTTAATTATTATTTAAGCAACACAGCTTTATTGTGTAGTATGTAATATCATCTTAGATATTATTAAGATGACATGATAATCCAGCAGGACAGATCTAAAGGGGAACAGTGATGGAAAAATGAAATAATTAAATAAACTAGAATTTTAAATATAGAGTCATTTCTCCCATACTGACTATGTATGTTCTTTAAAAATCACTATAATGTGGAATATTATGCAATGAAAATAGAATTGGAGAGACATAGAAATCCTAGTCATTTAAGTAGACTCAATAAAAACACAATATCCTATTAAAGTTTCAAGCATCTTAGATTCCAAGTAAATATACTACTACAGTAAATAGGTGAGTATTGAAATTTATTTTGAGAATAGATATTAAATTTGTTTGGTATGAATGAACGTGGTGAAATGTGGCATTTGGGTATCATGAAGAAATGGAAGGAAGAACAACATCATCATTAAGGCAAAATTTGTGTCACTAGAGTTGGCACAGATGGCTGTTGCTTGTGCCTGCAAATGAGACTGGATGCCTAGTGGTGCCTTTCTGTGGCAGCATTATGGCTGGTGTCCTCTGTCCTGCTCCAGCACTTTTGAGTCTCCCTTAAACAGGTAGTAACTGTGTTGTATCTATCTCTTGCTTCAGTTATTTTCCTGACCTTGCCTTTGATGCTGTGCACCGTGGATTCCCTCAGCCCTGTTCATTTGGAGCTGTCATGTGCTCTCCCATTTCTTTCAAAAAGTTTTATTACTTTAAATTCTCATCATTATCTAAGGCTTTTAGATATTTATCATATTTGGATTATCTTATTAAAATATTTTTAATAGAAAAAGTAAGTAAACTCAAAAGTTATAATATATACCCATAGGACAACATATGTACAGTAAAAACAAATGGAGTAAGAGTAAGAACAAAAATGAGATATATGAATGTTTTGTGTATTCTTCCATGGTCACTATGTTCAACTGAGTAGTGTTCTTTTCTTCCACCCAGTGTTACTTGGAACAGAAGGCACAGCCACCTCATGAAAAATCAGTATGAGCTAACATGGTTTTCTGTTTGGCTGGTTTTCCCCCTATTTATCCTCAGTGTATTAAAAAAATCAGTCATTACAAATAAGCATTGAAACAGAAAGAAAAACAGTACCATTTCCTAAAGCATAAGGTTCCCCTAAGCTGAATGAGATTGATTGTATAAGAAGTCCATGCATAATTTAAGAAATTGGATTTAAATATTTCATTTGATCATTTATTAATCCATCAGTACTTTTTTTTCACCCCCTTAGAAGGTGAGATAAAAATCCTCTCTGGGTAAAATGGGGAAGCAAGAAAGTTAGATATAGTTGAGCATTCTAAAAGAAAATCTGTACTCTGCTACTCCCACCCTTCCTAGTAAACTCTTGAGAAGGGTGAAAGAGGTAACACCAACTGTATCTCTGGATCCCAAAATTATAATGAATCTATGGTCCGGTTTACATTTAGAAACCTGGAGGCACCATGGCAAGGCAGCAAGTGATAGAGTTGTTCAAAGGTAACTCAGGTAGCCTCAGCAAATCCTGTGATCTGCAAATAGTCATGGACATAAACCTGGAAATAGGCATATGCTTCTGGAAAGGTACAATGGAATGGGAAGCAGTAGACCTGAAGTGAATGCATGTGATGGTGTCTCATTGACAGATGGTGGATTGGACCTTATGGCCAAAGAGCCAATGGAGATTCTGATATCTCAGTGGATGCCAATTTGGGGGGTGAGGTGTCACAATAGCTGAGATCCAGATGGGATGATGTTTATATTTCAGTGGATGCCATGCAGACGGGCAATTACAGAGGGTGAGTGGCCCCTTGTTAATTATTTATTTTTTAAAAAAACATTGATTGAAAACCTATTATATTTCAGGCACTAACCTAGGCACTGTCAGAAAGTGTCTGATCTACATAAACTTTTAGATGTAGTCCTAGAGAGAAAGTAAACAATTTCTGACTTAGCACACTATATGTTACATATTATATTATCTGTGTCCTTTCCATTAGAATGTGCCCAAGAGAGTAGGGATTTTTACCATTCCTATTGCTTATAGCAAAATTTATCACATAATAAGTGCTCAATACACAGTTGTGGTTCAGAAATAATTAGATTATAGAAATAGAGACATAAATTACAGGCAAATAAAAGTACTTTTTGGTATATTTGCATTGATGGCTGAAAAATTATCTGCTGTAGAGTCAAATAATATCCATTAAGCAATAAGGCCATATTTATGTGTCTAAAGTAAGGCAGGCCCAGTGAATGAAGGTAGAAACCTTTTTTTTTTTTTTTTTGAGATGGAGTGTTACTCTGTCACCCAGGCTGGAGTGCAGTCCACTCGATCTCGGCTCACTGCAACCTCAGCTTCCTGGGTTCAAGTAATTCTCCTCCCTCAGCCTCCCAAGTAGCTGGGACTATAGGTGCACGCCACCACACCCAGCTAATTTTTTTTTTAATATTTAGTAGAGATGGGGTTTCACCATATTGGTCAGGCTGGTCTCGAACTCCTGACCTCAGGCAATCCACCCGCCTCGGCCTCCCAAAGTGTTGGGATTACAGGTGTGAGCCATCGTGCCCAGCCAAAATCTTTTTTACATCTGTGTCCATCCAGTATTGGGAAACAATGTGCCCCATGCACTTCATGAAGAAATGTTACTAATACTACTGATAATAACCATCTTAACTATCTTTCTAAAATTAACCAAATATTTATCTTATACATATAGAAATCTCTGGAATAACACTTTCAGTGGCAGAGGTGGGAAGAATGTGTGTGTGTAATACTTCAGTGAGGGAGGAGTGTGATTGGCGTGTGTGTCCTGACTTAGTGACACTCTGCTGCCCATTTCAATTACTGCTAGTCATGTGTTGCTACCAAGTACATTACAGGTATCTAGTCCAAACTGAAATATGCTGTAAGTGTAAAATACACATCTGGATTTCAAGGATTTAGTACAAACATATAAAATACCTCTGTGATAACTTAAAATATTAATTTCATATTAAAATGATAATATTTTGTATATACTGGCTTAAATAAAATACATGGTTACCATTGCTTTCACCTGTTTCTATTTTTGACTAGTACAAACTTTAAAGTTTTGTGTGTGGCTTGCATGATATATCTCTTGGGCATCAAATGTTGCTGTTTTAAACCATTTTGCTCAGACCCTTTCACTGTCTCATCTCTATTCCACTGAAAAGAATAAATTCCTGTCGCATGTACTGCCACTGTTGCTCCAGAAACTTCTTACCTCCAGTATGACTTTCTTTTGCACTGGGGAATACCAAGCCTTTGTGGACATATCATTTCATTATTCCAGATAAGTTCAAATTACTTCAGGCATCCACCACCATTTCTAAATCAAAGGCCAAAGGAAACATTAATCGAATGAGTGATTCCATTTTATGACTGGAAATTATATACGGTTCTTTATTCTGAAAGTTACTTATTTTTATTCCGGTAAACATGACTTTTTTGTCACTATATGAAACATAAAGTTACCAATAAACTCACCTAAAGGAAATTGCTTTCTTTTCCTTGGGCATTATTTATAGATAAAACTTCTATTTCAGAGGGAATCATGCATGGATTGGGTATATTATGATTAATGTAGGAGATACTCACTTTTACATGGTTTTCTTTTTTTTTTTTTTTTTAAATTTATTTATTATTATACTGTAAGTTGTAGGGTACATGTGCATAACGTGCAGGTTTGTTACATATGTATACTTGTGCCTTGTTGGTGTGCTGCACCCATCAACTCGTCATTTACATCAGGTATAACTCCCAATGCAATCCCTCCCCCCGCCCCCCTCCCCATGATAGGCCCCGGTGTGTGATGTTCCCCTTCCCGAGTCCAAGTGATCTCATTGTTCAGTTCCCACCTATGAGTGAGAACATGCGGTGTTTGGTTTTCTGTTCTTGTGATAGTTTGCTAAGAATGATGGATTCCAGCTGCATCCATGTCCCTACAAAGGACACAAACTCATCCTTTTTTATGGCTGCATAGTATTCCATGGTGTATATATGCCACATTTTCTTAATCCAATTTCTCAAAAGAAGACATTCATACAGCCAACAAATACATGGTTTTCAAAAGCAGCAGTAAGCAAAGGGAGAGGCAGTGTATAAAGGTAGGCCTATAGATACCACAGGAAATATAAACAATTCCAGGCCTTTATAAAAGAAAAATATTCCTAACCATTGCAGGCAGAGCAGAAGCGTACCTTCCTGAGTGGCTATCTAAACTGCTCTATGTCTGATGCTGTCTATTTAGAGTTAGTTAAAAGGATAATTTCAAGAATTACATGGATAATAAGGGCATTTAAAAACTCTACTTATGAAAAAGGATTTGTGTTCACCCAGGCCACCTAGACAGGCACACTACACTAATCAAATCACTTGGATCATTACTGTAATTTCCACATCTTTGAATTTATGTGGTGAAAGCCGTCTAATAAGAAAAGCATATTTGGAGAGGATCATCTGGTCTAACATTTTTTTTTCTTTTTTTCTTTTTAAGCAAAGATGAAAACTAAAGAGGAGACGTTCAATGTTATACAACGATTTAGTGGAAACCTAGATTATAACTAGATTTTCTAGTCCTTAGGTTTTCCTCAACAGAATCTGAAGGCAGGAAGAAAGTTCCAAATGTCTTCAGATAACCTACACTGCTTAAGGACCAAGTCATATTAGAAAGATTAGTTTCTTGCTCATTCTTATTTTTTTCATTTGCTTTCCTTTTGATTGATACCTATAATTAAAAACACTCCTGAAAATTTTAACAATTGTATTTTGCGATCAGCAGTGTCTCTCATTTTTCATTGTATCTCCCATATAGCTTGTCTTTGTTGTAAGACATATGGGAGTCAAATGAATGCCACACAGATGTGATAATGTCTGTTTTTTAATGTGTAGGATGGAACTGCAGAACCCAATCAAGTCTTGAATTCTGGATTTCCTTAGCAGTATTCTTTGGCTGACTTTTTTTCTTCTTAATCATTGAGTACTTCACTTGTGATAGAAATTGTCTTCATATTGCTTCATGAATAATTTTTAGTTTTCCTTTAATACACAAAGGAAGCTCACAATTTCCTCAAGTCATTGAAGTGGCTGTCAATGGCTATTATTCTATTTATGCATTTTTGGACTGTTAGCATTTTTGCACATAAAACTTCTATTTCAGAGGGAATCATGCATGGGTTGGGTATATTATGATTAATATAGAAAAAACTTACATCTACATGGTTTTCAAATGCAACAGTAAGCAAATGGTGGGGAGGGAAGTATATAAAGATAGGCCTATAGATCTCACAGGAAGTATGGCTATCTACTTTTCTGTTCTAATGCCAGTGACAACAATAACAATACGCTGACTCCTAGGAGTTCCAGATAAGTCCAGGAGTAGGAAAAGAAAAAAAAGGAAGGAAAAATATGAAGCCATGTGGAAAACCAAATCAGAAGGAAGGTTCTATAGGAAACTGTTAATACACTGGGAAAAATAATTTTTAATGTATTTGCCATGTGCATGTATGTATGCATTTTCATGTATATGTCAGGGTGTTATCATTGTCCCTGAAATTAAAAAAGGAAAATAGATTATCTTACATTTGCCGTAAATATTCCTCCTAGAACCACATAATTTAAATTTAATTATATTTACCAAAAATACTTAGTGTCTATTGTGCATAAGACTCTGTGATTATGGAGGATATGAATGTCAATGATGCTATCAAGAACTACAGATTTATGATAGAAATAAAACAACATGCATGTTCTTTGTAGAGGTTATACAGTTATAACTGCTTATTTGTATTCCTTTGTGCAGGTATTAAAGCAAATTTCGTAGAATCCAAAGTTCTGGATTCAAAAATATCTAATATTTTTGTGCATTAATGGTTAAAATGTATTTATTATACACACACACACTCCCTTACTCCACTTTTAAATTTTAAATTAGTAAAGAATACTAACAATTTCAATAACTTACACTAAGATAAAGCATTGGAGCTAAATGTTTGATATATACTTCATAAAACAAGCAAAAAATGAATAAAAGAAAGCATGGAGATGTAAGCTAACACATTAAAATGTGTGATTTATATTAAGAAGTTACCATGAAGACTGGACATGCTATTCAGGAATTATTCAATGCTTTCATCCCAGAGGTAATTTGCTTCTTTTAAATAAGAGAAGACATTTTAATTTGCAACCAGGCCTGAACATGTTTGTTTTTAAAACCACTACCATTCCCTGCAGCTAAAGATGGAAGATGGGAAGAGTATGTTTTATGATGCCTTTTCTCAAATGAAGCTTAGTAACTGCTTACCATGGAGGTTTCCATCTCCACTCTGAATCTCCATTTGAGTCTTGTTTATAAAACTCTAACGGTATAGAGTTACTGATAATAAAAAATGAAAATAAATTTCCTAGTTTTGATTCTTAAATATGCTATTTTATGTATATGTATATATCTGATATTTATCTAATACATATTTTATTGAAATGTTGGTTTTTAGATGAAATACTACACAGCATATATACAAACTAAATTTTTTGCTAGGGTTGTGTTTGTACATATAGGATGGAATGGACAACTAAGACATTTAAATAGATATTTCAATAAAAGTGTTTTAATAGTAGACAATTGTAAGTAGCAAAACATCCACAGCCCCAGTACCTGCTCAGAGAATATAGTTTAGGTTGAATACTCAGGAAGTCTGTTAGAGTCTATGATCATGCCTGTAGGAAATATGTTTTCCTTCACACTTTAATTAAGCAGTTTTGTTCTGAACCCAGGATGTAACATTTCCCTTCTTCATATCAGAGGAATAATGAGTAACAAGCATTTCCTTGAGGAAAGTGGACAGAAAATATGGACTGTTCAACCTAGACTTCGAAAGCTATGAGTGGAATCTTTCCACATTTAGTGGAAGAGAAACCACTCACAGGCCACAAGCAGCAATTATTTTTGAGAACAGAAAGAAGGAAACCAAAGTCTCCTTAGGGATACAATTGATAAAAACTCAGACCCTGATGTGAAATATAAGCAATTATGTTTTGAAAAAGGATCTTAAGCTTTAAGGTAGTAAGTTCACTGACACAAGAAAATGACATACTAGTATAGATAAAAGTGGGACAAAAAATTGAGACACAAGTGAAAATTAAAAAGTCTAAGTGGAAGAATCAAGAAAAAACTAAAACAAAGACTATTCCTTTCCTGAACTAAGGTGTTTCATCAGGTCTCTATCAATAGACATAGGGTGTTTATTTTACAACCTCATACTCATTTATATTTAGTTTTACATAATTATGCTAAAGTCAAGTGTATAATAAACTATGGAAAGCTTTCATTTAATAAAAGAGTTTCAATTACTCTTAAACCTCCATAAAATCCTGAGTCAAACAGCTCTCTTGAGAAGGACGGACCCAAGTGGGTACAGCAGTTCTAGCAGATGGCCAGTTAGGTTTTAGTTGCTGAGACATCATACGGCTTTTAGCATGGAATCTCATTTATTATTTCCTTCTAATCTTTATGGAGTCAATCAAATTAAATATTTGACACAGAAGCGCTTAAAGCAAACCCATTTATTTATGGGATGACAGCAATCAAAACAGAAAAGGAGAGATAGCCCTTCTGGGACCCAGCAATATGGTTTTTTCTTACAGCAAAGGAGTACCTCTAGGTTTGGTATGAGGAAACAGTCAACAAAGTGGAATAAACTTGTTTCTGACCAGTTGTGGTTGTGTGACAAGACTCGGTATAGTAGTCAATTTTCACAATGCTGTCATGGAATAGCTGAGGTTGGGTAATTTATAAAGAAAAGAGGTTTAATTGACTCACGATTCTGCAAGCTGAACAGGAATCATGGCATCTGCTTCTGGTAAGAACCTCAGGAAGCTTTTACTCATGGTAGGAGGCAAAGTGGGAACAGGCACTTCACATGGCAAAAGCAGGAGAAAGAGAGCGAGGGGGAAGGTGCTACACACTTTTAAATGACTGTTTCTCAAGAAAACTCACTCCAGGGATGGCGCTAAACCATTCATGAGCAACTCACCTCCATGATCCAATCTCCTCCACCAGACCCCACCTCCAATGTTAGGAATTCCATTTCAATATGAGATTTGGGCAGGGACACACATCCAAACTATATCACTGGGTTTCCATCATAATTTTCTAAGAGAAAATGTGGGAGTAGAAGAGGATCTTATTTTAGTGTCATGGGACACTTAGTTACTTGGTTTTCTGAGGTTAACTTCAAGCTGCACAGCTCCTCACCTAGGCCTTATGTGTAGAATAATGTGTCAAATAGGCCACTTCATCCACTTATCCTTATATACAACTCTCTGTGTCCCTTGGGATTTTATGTTCGCTTTATGTTTGATACATTTCCTTGGCCTTTTCCATGTTGGCCTAATCTGGAAACTTGCATGTTCTCCCCTCCTCTTTGTTCCCAACATATAATTTTACCCAAATAGGGCTCCTTGACTCTTATTATATCCAGGAATTAAAAAAAACTCTGAATCATCTTTGTTTCCTTCTAGATCATTCATTGAATATGAGGCAGGGCAAAACATGAAATGCTTGCCTGATGTTTGACCTACAAAATTATTTAATTCATTTTTGTCTTACTGGATATTTCAGGCATAACACACAGATTCCAAAAGACACAAAAAAGTATAAACTGAAGAGCATGGCTTTTTCCTTTTCCCATAACCCAGTTGCCAATATTTCTTCTAGGAGGCAGTTTCTGTTACAGCCTAATATAAGTCATTTATATCAGCTTGATGCGTAATTTTCTAGAGACTGTCTATATTTACTATGTATCAATCAACTATTGATCTATTTTTTGTGTGTATGGTAGCATTCTCTACATGCCGGTCTGAAATGTGCTTTTGATTTAACATTATGCCTTGAAGGTTGTTACTTATCAGTTTATAAAGTGGCTCAATTCATTTAATAGACACAGTGTTCTCTTGTATAGATGTACTTTAAATTATTGATCCAATTTTCTATTGATGCCTATTTATCTTGCTGTCCATATTTTGCATTGCAAATAATGCAACATCAAATATTTTTGTACATTTGTCTTATAGTTTTTGTACTCTAAGCTATAAAATGAGAAAGTCAGTATAGCACCTTCTACCTCCTTTTCTCCTTCGTTCAGCTTTTGTTATTTATGACATTTTCTGCTACTGTATTTATGGCATTGACATTCTTTTCTGTAATAATAATCCTTCGATTTGTTCTAGTCTTAGTCTTATATTTAAATAAATTTAGTGCTCACCATCAGTCCTTCTGCTGTTGCTTCTTCACTTATCCCTAAGTTGGCTGAAGTTGCTCCTTTAATAGTTTTTTTCAAGAAAACAGCTAGAGAACTATATTCCCCAGAGTATTGTACATTTAGTGTTATCTGTCTATTACCTTTATACTTTAATAACAGTGTGAATGCTAATTAAATTCTTGGGTCACATTGTGTCAATCTTCTTGAAGACTTAACTGCTTCACTGGATTTCAGCATTGAATATTGTCATTAGAGAAGGAAGTCTGATACCAGTTTTTTTTTTTTTTTCTGATTTAAGTGACTTGATCTTTTTTCTTGGATGCAAAAAGAATTATTTCTCTATCTTTGATGTCTAATTAATCTACGAGCCTAAGTATTATTCCTTATCATTTATTTATGTGTTTTGGTAGTACTGGGTATACTCTTCAGGCCTGTAAGGTTAAATTTCCTTTTCTTTTAGGAAAATTTCTGGATTTTATTTTTGTATATTTGTTCTGTTTATCATTAAACATTTTTTGGGGGGGATGCAGTCTATGCAAATGTTGTGTTTCTTTTGTTTTTGTTACATGTATCATATCATTTTTACAATTCTTTTGATTCTTTCATTAATCCTTTGCCTTCCGTGTATTTTACTATATGGTTTTCCCAACTGTCTAGTATTTTTCCTGCTGCTCCCAAAGTGGCCTTCATTCCTGTGATCAGCTTAGTTTTTTCTTCAGCCCCTTTTCTAAGTTGTGTCAGTTTATATTTCCTGTTTAGTTGCCTTGTCACTTACTTATTCAGTTCAAAATATGTGTGAAACAGTTGTTATATCCCAGGCACTGTTTTAGGGCATAGTAATAGAGTAGTGAAAAAGGAGACAAAAATTTATTTTCCGGTAATGCTTACATTATAATTGGTTTTAGCATCTGTACTATGATTCTGTTTTATAGAAGTGATTACTGAGAGACAGGACTAGCTGTATTTCCTAGGCGGACTAAAAATCCCTAAGACTAGTAGGGAAGGTAACCACGTCCACCTTTAAACAGGGACTTAGCTCACACTCGACCAGAGAGTTCACTAAAATGTTAACTAGGCAAAACCGGAGATAAAGAAATAGCCAATCATCTATTGCCTGAGAGGGCAGCGGGAGGGACAAGGATCAGGATATAAACCCAGGCATTCGAGCCAGCAAGGGGCTACCCCCTTTGGGTCCCCTCCCCTTATATGGGAGCTCTGTTTTCACTCTATTTCACTCTATTAAATCTTGCAACTGCACTCTTCTGGTCCATGTTTCTTATGGCTCCAGCTGAGCTTTCGCTGGCCATTCACCACTGCTGTTTGCCTGGTCGCAGACCCGCCACTGACTTCCATCCCTCCAGATCCAGCAAGGTGTCCACTGTGCTCCTGATCCAGTGAGGCGCCCATTGCCACTCCTGATGAGGCTGAAGGTTCGCCATTGTTCCTGAACAGCTAAGTGCCTGGGTTCGTCCTAATCAAGCTGAACACTAGTCACTGGGTTCAGTGGTTCTCTTCTGTGACCCACGGCTTCTTATAACACTCACTGCCTGGTCGTCCAAGATTCCATTCTTTGGAATCTATGAGGCCAAGAACCCCAGGTCAGAGAACAGGAGGCTTGCCACCATCTTCGAAGTGGCCCACTGCCAGTTTGGAAGCGGGCCACCACCATCTTGGGAGCTCTGGGAGCAAGGACCCCCCCCCCCCGCACTCCCCCCCCACTGCAACAATTACCTTACTGAATTTCTACAAAATCTTTCAATATTTTTCAATATTTTTCAATATTTTTATCTTGTCCATGATAAATGAGAAATTATTATTTTGCATATAATATTCCTATATTTCCTCCTTTTTTTTTTTTTTTTGAGACAGAGTCTCGCTTAGTCGCCCAGGCTGGAGTGCAATGGCGCGATCTCGGCTCACTGCAAGCTCCGCCTCCCGGGTTCACGCCATTCTCCTGCCTCAGCCTCCCGAGTAGCTGGGACTACAGGCGCCCCCCGCCTCTCCCGGCTAATTTTTTTGCATTTTTAGTAGAGACGGGGTTTCACCGTGTTAGCCAGGATGGTCTCGATCTCCTGACCTCGTGATCCGCCCGCCTCGGCCTCCCAAAGTGCTGGGATTACAGCCGTGAGCCACCGCGCCCGGCCTATTTCCTCCTTTTTAAAAGTTTTAATGGTATAATCTTTTTTTTTTTTTTATCTTGAGTTGGAGTTTTGCTCTTGTCACCCAGACTGGAGTGCAATGGCACAATCATGACTCACTGCAACCTCTGCCTCCCAGGTTCAAGTGATTCTCCTGCCTCGGCCTCCTGAGTAGCTGGAACTACAGGTGTGTGCCACCACACCCAACTAACTTTTTTGTATTTTTGGTAGAGACGGGGTTCCATCATGTTGGCCAGGCTGGTCTCGAACTCCTGACCTAAGGTGATCCGTCTGCCTCAGCCTCCCAAAGTGCTGGGATTACAAGTGTGAGCCACCACACCTGGCCAATAATCTTATACAAAGGTCTATTATGGGTCCTTGTATTACTCATCTTTAAATAAAATTAATTCTTTCTCTACCAAGTATTTCTATGCATGGTTTTATTGGTGAAGAAGGGAGATATCGGATTCATGCTCTTGTCCAGGGCAGCAGATCATAACCAGTCGTTCCAGTACAGTCTATTGCACTTTTTGAACAGTCTATGAACTAAGAATAGAGGAGAAGGAAGGGGAGGAGAAGGAGAAGGAAAACAAGAAGAAAGAGAAGAAGAAAAAGAAGTAAGAGATGAAGAAGAGGAAGAAGAAGGAGGAGGAGGAGGAGAAGGAAGAAGAGAAGGAGGAGAAAGAGGGGGAGGAGGGGGAAAGAGGAGGAAAACAGAAGAAGAGTGAGGAGCGGGAGGAAGGGGGAAGAAAAAGAAAAAGAAGAAGACAAAGATGAAGACAATGAAGAAGAAAAGAAGAGGAGGAACAGACGTAGCCAGCTATGAAGACTCTGTGGCCCACAAAATCTAAAATATTCACTACCTGATTAGCTACAGAAAAAGTTTGCCAATCCTTGTTTCATTGTAACAGTAATTCTCCTTATGAAACAAAATAATGTGTTAAAAAATCTGTTTGCTTTTATTTATCCTAGGAAATTGTGATTGATACTGCAAAGAACCTTCCATTAATCAATCTTTCCTCTCTAACTTGCCTCAGAAACAGTCTGCTTTCTTCAAGTATGTGTGCTTGTGTGTGTGTGTGTGTGTGTGAGAGAGAGAGAGAGAGAGAGAGAGACAGAAAGAGATAGAGAATGCTATTTTCATTTACTCAAACGAAAGATTATTCATTTTGGTAACAAGTATATGCCACTCGCTTTAGAGAACATTGTGCTGATGCCTTTCTCTGAGACCTGCAGCCATGGGTACATTCTCATGGATTCTTCCTATACTTAGTTTTAATTTTTACTGCTACGTTTTGCAATTTTACTCATATAATGTGATTTGACTTACAGATGTCATTTAGTTCCTTTGAATTTCTATTTCTTGTTCTCTGTTTTATTTGTATGATTGCTTAAAGGAGAAGGGAAAAAACACCTACATTAGTCCCATGTTTAAAAATGAAATGTCTATTTTTAAATGAACATTACTATATCTTTATCTTGGAATATTTTACCAGGAAACTTTCAGGAATAAAGATAGTGAAATAAAATAGTAAAGATTACATAAATGCTATTTGTCATTACTGTCAATGAACAGTAAATTCTTATCAGACTGCCTCATAAATATCTAACAAGCACACAGTGTATTGTGATTGCATACCATGGAAAATCCATCAGGGCTGTGTGTGGTTGGCTAATTAGACTCCGCATCACGATTTTAGCAACTAAAAGGATAATTTAAGAAATATGCAAAAGACTCGAATATTCTCAAGATCAGGGATAAAGAGACTTATTCAGTAATTCAGCAAACCATCAGCGTCTACTCTGTGCAAGGCACTATGCTAGGTGCAGGTTTATTCCTGTACTTAGCATCAAGCAGATCATTTACATTCCACTCCACCAAAGGCAAGAGGAAATAGTTTCAACTAGAGATGTAATTGATATAAAATGAATCAGTTAAAGTGAGAAGTAAAGAAAAAATTCATATAGAGAAAAACTAGCTTTTCGATGTAATGAGGACGAGGGGAGTAAATAAGATCAGGAAACTATCATGACCATTAACTTTTCTTCTAAGGCTCTTGACATGTAGAGAGAAAAATTAGGCAAGCTAGATGAGTCCATTTGAAAGTGTAAATGAAAAAAAGAATGAGATTAAGTTCATATTGGAAGTTTGTTTTAGTTGTTCTTCACACATATTAACCTACACAGCGAAGTTAAAATCCTTTAAATTTCAGATTGTGAATCTTATTTGAAATCATCTGGGCTTAGCTTAATTTTCAATGTTTTGGAGTTGCAACGTGTTTCCAATATAATTACAAAGTAAGTTTGTTCTGTGTTCTCTCTCCCCCTCTCATTTTCACCGAGGACATGAATTCTTAAAAAATTTGCGTAGTAACATTTACTTTCTTTTCTGCTCTGTGAAGGAATATAATTAAAAAGGTGAAAGGCATTAAGCTGATGGTTCATAATGCACTAATTTATAATAGTGTATTAGCATTCTGATGAAAATACAATACTTAATGAAACTGGAGAAAGATTTCATTTTCACCCGTCTCATTATATGTATGGTGAGTTCTGAGATTCAGGCAATGTTGCAGCAGAGAGGCTATCATAAGTGAATGCTGCTTAGGAAGCTATTTAACGAGAGTTTTCAAACAGCTGTTCCCAAGCTTCATTAAGACTCATTATGAGTTGTCATGTAATGGAGAACTTATATTTTTTGATGATCTCTGCATACCAGTAAAGATAAAAGTATGTCTTAAGGCAGAACTAAAAAGAACAGAAGTTGGTACATATTAAAAATAGATTACTAAAATGCCCTAGTTAGCTGGCACAGACCTTAAAAGCTTAGTACAATCATTCAGATTTAAAGGGAAAGATAAAAAGTGACTAAACTCACTGAGCTTTTAATACATCAATGGTTATATTTTAGGAAAAAAACTCTATTCTTTCATATGAAAGATACCTGGGGGCCCCAGAGATTTATCTGCATGATGGGAATTCAGAGTTTGCGTGGCCACGCCTGAGAGAGGCATCCTGATAGCTTTTCTCATTGTTACTTTACATGAAGTGTAAGGAGTCACACCTTCAAGTGTAAGTAATTGCATCTGCCCTCCATGCACCACACCTCAGATGCTTTTCCCACACAAGTGAAAGGCTATCTCAATTTTTAGAGCATGAAGATCATTGTCACAGCTACTTCTATATCAACAGGGACCTTCAGAATTGATATACACATAGAACAGACTTGAGGGGGGATGTGTTTGAGGGAGGAGGGTTTAGAAGATTAGTTCGAAGTCGTACAGCTATTTGTGCAGAGCAAACACATTTGTTTTTGTTTTGTTTTGTTTTGTTTTACTTAGCGTATAAACAAAAGTAACAAAAATTTTTAAGGAATGCCTTTATTTATACTTTATGAAAAGTAAGAAATGATCAAGTATTCATATCAAAGATTATTGCTATTAATTTGAATTGTATTGTGGGCTGATGGAAATTAATGATGGTGACTTTAGCACCCCAAACTACTGCCTAGAGCTGCCACTCTTCCATAAAATGTAGCACTTTCCAACAACAAGCACAATTGCCAGAGCGATACTTTTGTATCTAGGTTTTCATTGTCAGTCACAGCCCTCATCCCATACCCAGTCACGCTCATCCAGAACTCTGTATGCCTTAGAAAAAAACGGGACAATGCCAAGCAAATGCTTTTTTTCCTGCCTAGTTGTCATCTTCCGTCAGGAGGAGATAATGTGTAGCAGATCCACTGCACATTTACCAGTAGCAAACAGCGGAGTAGAGTGCCTTGAAGTTCAAGATTGCTCAGAGAAAACATTCCTTCATGACAGAGATCCAGATGTGAAAGTGGTAGAGGAAGAGGGCTTTGGGAGGCGAATGAATGCAATTGCATGTAGCCACAAATACTGCATTATGCTGAGGATGAGGGCACCTTTAACAAAACTTGCACAGGCAGAGTAAGAAAAAGTCCTAGATTTATGCACACAGAAATCTAGAAAAAGTGTAGTGTTTCCGTTATTCAAGATAAGCGTAAAAAGGAGAGAGTCAGTGGGGAAGAGGGTGACACTGGGTAAAGAGCTCGGTAGTAAAACAGGAGTGGATCAGGAAAAAATCATATTTTGCTTTTATATTAGTCACAGATCTCCAGAGATATAGAACCAATAGGATCTATTTATCTAGATCTACATATATAGACATAGCTATAGATATATAGGAAGATATTTATTATGAGGGATGATTGTGGAGGCTGTCCCAAGATCTGCTGTTTGCAAGCCGAAGGTTCAGGAAAGCCGGTCTAGTTCCAGTCTGAGCTTGAATGTTTGAGGACCAGTGGATACAATGGTGTGAGTCCCAGTCTGAGTTTGAAGGCCTGGGGACCAGGATCACTAATGTTGATGTCCTTGCCCAAGAAGAGAGAGCAAATTTGCTCTTCCTCCACCTTTCTGTTCTATTTTCTCCCACATTTTCTCTGATGTAAGCGAGCAATTAATGTGCCATGCTGTTCTATGTAACCTTTATTTCTTCACACCACAATATTTGGGTCCTCAGTGGATTGTATGATGCCCACCCACATTGCTGGGACTGGGTCTTCATTTCCCAGTCTACTGACTCAAATGGTAACTGCTTCCAGAAACACCTTAACAGACACCCAGAAATAATGTTTTACCAGCTACCTGGGCATTCCTTAGCTCGGTCAAATCAACACATAACATTAGTCACTACAGCTCTGTTCTTGAAATATGCTCTGATTTTCTTCTAAAACCTTTTTTTTCCAAGGTAACTAATTAGTTTTGTCAGTTCAAACATTGCAAACCAGATTATTGAATGACTTCATATTTGATAGTCTTTACATCAATATATTGATATTAGTAGGTTTGTTAACAGTTTGGAGACAAAAGAAGAAGCACTGATTGCCTACTTAATATACTAAAAAGTTATCCAGGTAGAATATGAGCTTTCTTCTAATTGTTATTAAGGCTGCTCATAGATTAATTGAAGTGGCAAATGGCAACATCATAGTCTAGGGTGACCTACCTAATCCCAGTGCAGCAAATTCAATCTTCTCTCTCACAACAGGCTGTCTCCTATGTCTATCCTCTCATCACCATGGAACTTTGGATAGTATCTACTGTTTCAAAAGATGCTGTCATATCTATTATCTCAAAAGCCTGTGAGAAAGATAGGGCCAGAATTACAATCTCCATTTTATAGATGAAGATACAGGTCAAAGAGGCTACGTGAATTGGCCCTGCAGCTAGTTAGTAGCTGACCTGGGACTTCAACACAGGTGTTCTAAATTCTAATGTGGCGAGCATCTCCTCTGTTTGAGAGCATGCTGCCACACACCTAATTATAGAAGAGGAGTCCTGGGGCAGAGATGAACTCTTTTGGTCAATCTCTTTTCTAGGATTCCTGGAAAGATTTTGAGGTCAAACCTGGCCTATTGGTGATTAATTCCTGCCAAAGCAGACATATTTCAGAAGTTTTTGTTTTTAAAATTATTTCTATTTTAGAGAAATTGACTGTTAAATATACAGCACTTTTAATAGTAATGCGAAGTCTATATGACTAGCTCAACATGTGAAAAGATGACAGGCAATTTAACTTTTCTGTGCAGACTCAAGCTCTGCCTTGTAATGGATAGTGCCACCTTAGTTTTATACTGCATTTCTCAACCTTCCTAAGGATTTAACAAACTGTGCATGGCTATGCGAACGACCTGTTCTCCCCATGAAAGATAGCAAGCATGCTGTGATGACAAAACCATGCAATCAGTTTCCGGAAAGGATCATCTATATTCCCCATGCAGCTACTAAAATAAGAGTGGAATAAAACAGAAAGGGCTTTGCTAAAGTAAAATGGGACTCAGATGCTTAGAGGTCATGTTCTTCCATTGTGTATTTTTGCAAGCATCATCCCTAAAGGTTATCATACAGGATTTTTGCTGCTTTAAATAAGTAGCAGTTGAAATGATTGTCTTTCTTATGGATCATGTCTGTGCTTTCTCTGATGTATGAGAGGAATTACTGTGCCATGCTGTTCTATGTAACCTTTATTTCTTCACATGACAATCTCTTTCTTTTATTTCGCATGTAACTCAAACTTCTATTTGGATAATCCTTGGAGTCAGAAGGAGATTGGATTCAGATAAATATCATTTAAATGTAGTCAGTCATGGGCCGTAAGTTTTGTTTTCTCTATATATTATTTGACTCAATATCAAAGGTGCAATTTCTTCTCTGTGTTTTCAATTTAGTGTTACATAGTGTGTTAATTTCAATATGAGTACTGTAGAGTATGGCAGGAACCACAGAATTTAATGTTAATAAATTCAGGCCTTAGGTCCATGATATGGACCAGCCTTTGCAAAGATGTGCTCAGTAGAGCATTAATCCTGTCCTATGAACAATGGGGGCAGAGGGAAGGATATCTGGGGACGGTTACATGCCTCCCTGTAAAATTCATGATGCACATTAGCATATTAATGGCCCTGAGACTTCCGCCGGTAGATACTTTGTTCAGTTTTGCTCAACCCAGTATTTCTCAAATTTATGTCATTCAATCACACATATTTCATTGAGCTTCTATTATAGGCCAAGCATTCTTCTAAGTTCTGAAACTACTTCAAGGAGGAAAAACAATGTAAAACCTTTGCCTATATGGAGGTCACATTCCAGTGGTGAACACAGACAATAAGCAAATAAATAAGTGAAATAAACAGTATGTCAGATAGTGCAACGTGCTATGCAGCTAAATAAAGGGGGTAAAGGAGTGGGGTGGAGTTGAAAAGTTGGATATGTATTTTATTTGACTGCAGCATCTCCATTGTGCATACTTTTTAAGGCCTTGTGTAACCAGAGTTCTACAGAAAACACTCCGGGTTCCACTGAGTCGGACCCTCAATTAGAAACCTTTTGCAGCTCACATTCTAGATTCATGATTCATGTTTCTTTACAGAAGATGAGTCATTTAAAAAATACTCTCCATTGTAACTATCGTTTTCTGAATTTGACTAACAATATCTGTAATATGTGAGCCAGTACTTACATTGCGCTTCAAAATTTTTAAGCTAGCTTTGTCCTTTGAGAGAATGAAATAGATAACCAAGATTCAGATTAATAACCACTAGATGTCGGTGTTATCATTGGGTAAGAGAGATGATCTTAAAGCAGGCTTGGTTGACCTAGATAGTTCGCAGCATAAGTAGATATTTAAAAATATCTCACTAATTTATTAAAGTATAATTGTATAACTTTCAAAAGCAGTTCCTAGAGGATAAAGACAAATATAATTTGGAACAAGATTTAAAGGAACATTAGAATGTGGGCTTATTTACTTATTAATCAAGTTAAACAGTTTATCTAAACACATTCTCTATGATAGTTTCTCAAAGTTAATATATTCGAGAAACCTCTATTGAGCAACTATTATGTGTTAGATACTTGACTAGGTACCAAGGAGAATACTGTTTTAAATGGCAGTAGCTTATTAATAATAAGGGTACCTAATAATACAATGTGAGAAGGGCAATATATTTTTAGGGACACAGATGACAAACACAAAATGCAGAGGAAGGAGGATGGAGGTGGAAGAAGGAAGACTCTTCAATAGGGAAGACTGACTCACATGGGGACAAGCCTGGGGTTACGAAGGACTTAGGAAACTCTTGCAATAGTTCAGGTAAGAGGTAAAGAGGTTAGCAGTTATTTAGACCAGCTTACTTCACAGACAAATAGGAACCCATCCGATAATAACTTCCTATGCAAGACTATTGTGTCTACTTTCTCCCTAGCCCCTATATTCTTCAACTTGTGAAGGGCCTTGTGACACTAAGAATTCTGAATCTTTACTATCTCTCTACCTTAGATTCCTGTCAATCGGAATTTACATGTGCTCTGTTATCTCTAATCTTAAAAAATAACTAACCAATCTCCCAATCCACCAGCCAGTGAACTTTCACTGTTCTTACAATGGACACCTTTGAGGAATTATTGGCACTTGCCATTCATTCACATCTCAACTGGCAGAAATCTGCCGCTGACCATACACAAACTGCTCCCATCTATTGTTACTGAAGACTTTTGTGTCCCAAAATCCGGTGGGCACATTCATCCTTTACCTTGATGGTTTCATAGCACTGGCCACTGTTGAACATTTTCTACTACTTGAAACACCGTCTTCCCACAACACCACATTTTCCTAGTTTTCTTACTAATTATTCCCATTGTTATCAGATATTTTACTGCCCTTTCTTCCTCTTCCTCACAGATATTTGTTCTCACTCTCTTCACTTTCCACAGTGAATGCTTATCCTTTCTCAAGGCTAGCTATTTTTATTTATATGTGCAGACTCTGAAGTCTTGCCTCCAGTTTAATTCTCCCTCTTTTTAACCCCTAGCATCTTTGAATCAATATATTAAATATTAACACATACTTTTTTTTCTCTTAAAACTTGCTGATTCACCAATATATCCTATCTTTCCTGGTGCTCAAACTGGAAAGTTCGGCAAAATCTTTGATTTTTCCTTCTTCTTTTGTGACTATATCCAATAAATCACTTACACTTAAACTTATTTATTGAGGATGTATTATACACCCTCAGGGATTCAAAGCCTGAGATCTTCAGGATGGTAATAAATCAGTTATGTGAAAGGTGTGGAGAGAGTGTTTCAAGCAGAGAAGAAAACATTTATATAGGTGGGAAAGAGTTTGTCAGAAGGCCAATATAAAAACAGAAATCTGTTTGCATCTCTCTGTGCTTAACCTTAAATTCTTAATGTGGATAATAAAGCTCTTCAGGACTCTGACCTTGACTCTTCTCAGGCCCATCTCATTTTCTGGCCCTTCACTCTTTTTATTCCTGTCACATTGGATTTCCTTTGGCTCCTGCAATGCTGCAAGTTCTAACTTCAGACCCTTCCACAAGCTCTTTCCTTAGCTACAGGGAAAGATCTCATTGCACTTGCTCCTTTATCTGGCTAGTTCAGACTTATTCCTCAGGCCTTTGCAAGGAGGCTTTCCTTGGCTGGAATTCCATCCTCACTTCTGGGCAAGGGAAAGACCCACACGAACCCCTGTGCTCCCCTTTTTAAAATAAATAACTGGCTTTTCTCTTGTTTAGTGTTAATCTTCCATGTTAGACTACATGGAAGTCCTTGATGAGGATAGACCCCTTGTCTGTATTTCTTTTTAACCTTTTATCTTCAGTGCCTTTTACTATTCCTGCCATATCATAAATACCCAATAAGAATGTGGGTGAAAACGGAATGGATAAATGGATTCCAGGATTTTGAAAGAGAGGCAGATATCAAGGGTCATGGCCATCTTATTCCCGGCTGATAACCTACCCATATTGATGGTCTCTTTTATGTGGAAATAATACTGAAATCAATATGAAAAATTTTGCATTTAAATTTAAGAGTCGCCTGTAATCCCAGCACTTTAGGAGGCCAAGGTGGGTGGATCCCTTGAGCTCAGGAGTTCAAGACCAGCCTGGGCAACATAGGGAAAACTTATGTCTACAACAACAACAACAACAAAAAAGCAAAAATTAGCTGGGAATGGTGGTGCATTCCTGTAGTCCCAGCTACTTGGGAGACTGAGGCAGGTGGATTGCTTAAGCCTAGGAAGCAAAGGTTGCAGTGAGCTGAGATTGTGCCACCGCAGTCCAGCCTGGGCAACAGAGCAAGACCCTGTCTCAAAAAAAAAAAAAAAAAAAAAAAAAGAAAGAGTCATAATCTTTATCTATAGTATCTCTCATTAAAAAAAAAAAACCCCAAAACTGCCTTTGATTCCTCTCTCAAACCCCATATCATTTCCATTGTTCCCCTTGACATAAAAACTCCTCAAATAGCTGCCTATAGTTTTTGTCACTTCTGCTTGTTCCATTAATCCATTTCAATGGGATTTTGTGTCTCTCATTCAACAGGAAGTACTCTTATCAATGTCTGTAATAACCCATGTCTTGCAAACTCAATGGTCCATGTAGCGTTTACTCAGGAGAACTGATGTTGTTCAACATTTCTTTTTTTCCTGGAAACATTTTCTTTGGGCTCTTTCTTAGTTCTCCTCACAACTCACTGCTCTTCATTCTTTTGCTAGATTAACTTCAACTTCCCAAACGTCAAGTATTGGGGTGACCTAGGGCTCGGTCTTCAACTTTTCCCTCTCTCTGTTTTCTTATCCAATCGTAGGGCTTTACAAAGCATCTATTCCTAGCGGAGTTCCAATTTTATATGTCTAGCCCTGATCTCAATCCTGAATCCCAGACTTTCCTATTGAATTTTCAACTCGACACCTGCCTTTAGATGTTAATTAGACATTGCAAATCTAACACCTCAAAAACTGAATTTTTGAATTTCCTCTGAAAATCTGTTCCTCCAGAAGTCTTTCCCATCTCAGTAAATGGAGTTTATTCTGCTAGTTGCTCAATCCAAACATCTTGAAGTCATTCTTTACTCCTCTCTTGCTCTCACATCCCACATCCCATCCATGCAAATCCTACGTGCTCTGATTTTGAAATATGTCTAGAACTCTGCCCACTCCTCATTGCCTTCACCCTAGGAAAGTAATCTAACTGGTTTTCCTGATCTCATTCTTGTCCCACAAAACCTGCTTCTTCCTTCTGCACAGCAGCAAGTGTAATCTTTTACAGAACTTTGCCTGGTCCTGGCTTCCCATCTCAATCCATCCTTAACATGGCCTTCAAGGTCCTGTGTAATCTTTTCACAGCCTTTCTTTCTGACTTTATCTCATCCATTCCAAATATTTTGCATGGTCTGCTTTTTTCCCCCCCCTTATTTTTTTGGCGATGGAAGGGGGCTGTGGAGGGGGTGGCCTTGGACACTCTTTCCAGCTGTTAACATGGCTTACTCTTTCCTTGAAGTCTGTTCAAATGTCACTTTATCTGAGAGTCCTTCCATTAACACCTCATCAAAAATAGAATCTTCCATCACTTGGTGTTTCACCCTCCTTAACCTCATAACACTTGCCATCACTTGACATGTTGTATATTTCTTTATTTATTTTAGATAGTAGGCACGTAAATGATTTCAATCGGAATTATAAGTAGAACTTAGACTTATGATCCAAATTCAGAAGACCTGTTCTGTTTCCTTTTACTTGACTCAGACAAGGCAAAAACTGAAAGCCTTTTCATAATATGTGTACTGTTCTTCAGATAACATATTGCCAAGGACAGTTAATTACATAATAGAATTACATGGTTTCTTCCTGTTGCTGACAATTTAGACTTTTTTCATGTCTGTTCCTATAATTTTTTTCTAGATTACCCTGATTATTTGTACTTATTTAAACTAATGGGCTCATTTCTTTTATTCCTCCAATTTAGGGCTTCCTTAAAGTTTGCTTTGCATAAAGAAGGAGCAGTGGTACTGTCAGTAACTTAGTTTTCTAAGGCAGTCTGAGAAATTCTAAAAGAGTTTACCTCGCTGTTTTAACATCATAACATTTTCAAAACAACATAACATAGCAAAAATAATTTGTAAAGAGTTACACAGTAATTTCCCAACAGCCCTCGACACCATGTGCCAGCTGGTGCTCTCAGGGTGAATGACTGGGTAATGGCTCAGTTCTCACGGAGAAGAAAATGAATATCTAAGCAAGTTTTTTGTTTTGTTTCGTTTTTAAGTGCAATTAAATTCCCTTTAGGCAGACACTTCGTTTTGTTCAAGGCTGTTTTCCCTGGGCCTAGGATTGTGTCTCACATTTTGTGGGTAATTTTAAATATTAATATGCACTGAATTAAATGAGTGAATAAATGAATAAAAATAAGCAAAAGGAGTTCACATAAGTAGAGAAGCAACATAGTTTTCTGGAAAGAGGTTTACATAAAGTCTGAGGAGACCTAGGTTTTAAGCCTTGACCAAGATAAGCATGCCACAACATCTGTTCCTTAAGTAGTAAAATGGAAATAATGATACCTCATAAGATGGGTGTGAGGATTCAGTGAAAGAACGTGAACTAGGTTGCACACACTGGATACCAGATGAAAGTTAAGTTTTTTTATCCTTTTCTTTTTTAGGTCATTACACTGATTTGTCTCCTTCTAGATAGGTAATCAAGTAATCATTTTTGTTGCTAAGTTCGTTGTTATTAGGGATCATAATACCTGAATGCATCTTCAAGGATCAAATAACACCATGCATGGTAAAAAATTCTGAAGCATAATAAACATGCTAGAGCGTATGCATTATTATTATTTGGTAAGGTTGGTAAATTTCTATTATCTATAAATAACAGGATATTATGTGATAGTCACACTCTATTCAATATGCTCTAGGTTCCTTAAGGATATTAATTTAATTTGCAATATTTCCAAACTTTTCCTACCTTTGCAAATCACTCTTCTTTCATGGCCCCTTCTATTCCCTTAACAAGTCATGTCTAAGAGGAGCAGCTCTGATTTGGGTCAAGGTAAAAAAAAAAAAAAAAAAAAGGCTTCAAGAATACTTAATTTTTCAACAATATTAAAAATTAGAATATTTAATGGGAAGAAAAATAGTATTAAATTGGAACTGAATGGGAATGCTTATTATTATGGATAATTTCTTCTTTGGTTACTACACGGTTTCTTGTCCTCAGCATTGTTGACATTTAGCACTAGATTATTCTTTGTTGGGGATGAGGGTTGACTTTCGCATTGTAGGATGTTTAGCGGCATTCCTGGTCTCTACCCATTAGAAGCCAGTGGCACCCTCCCTGCTATGACAACCACAAATGTCTTCAGATATTGCTAAATCTATTCTGTGTAGGTTGGGGGAGGGGGATAAATAGCTCCCCATTGAGAACATTGAGTTACAGGAAGCAGAGGATGCACTAAAGAGAGTTTTCCAAGTGAAAGGTTTCCTCCAACCCTTAGAACAAAGAATTGATTTAAGCCAGATCTGAGATCAGAGAGCCATTCCAGTATCAAATCATTTTCTTTCACTTCCTCTTGCTTAGTGGCAATACACTCAATGTGGTTTTAGGGTAGGCTGACTTTGGTTCCAGTTTCCTAGAACTGGCAGAGTTTACAGTTGATATTCTGGTGTAATTATTATAATGCTCCCTTTTAGTATCAAGACTTATTGTTTGGACAGTCAGTTATATGCTCACCTTAGCCTGTGTGTTGACCACTATTTTAGATGCTGGAGCTTAGTGATAAAAAACATACGAACTCTCTTTTGGAGTCCCTTTGGAGTCCATTTGGAGATCACATTACAGTAGGGAGGAAGAAAATAAATGAATGTATTATATAATGTAGCTAGTTACAAGTATTAAAATGCAAAACAAGGAGCTAGTTACAAGTGCCACTAAATGGAAAACAAGGAACTGGGGTGACAGGAGGGGTCTAGGATAATTCTTTAAATAATGTAGTTGGGAAGACCTCTTCCAACAGCATCATTTGAATGGAGACCAAATGTGTGTGAATGTGGATTATACTTCTCATGGCTTTTTCTGATCTAGATTTAATTTAAAGCTAAATCTTCTGTTTTCCATACATATGAATTCATACATTTGAACCTTCATTCATAAATATGAATATCCTAGACGAATCTAGGTTTTGTATGTGGCCTGAGGATTATACAGGGAAGGGAAAGAGGAAGGAACTGTGGAAAAAAATGCTTATGTAATTATGACTAACAACTGGGTGCAGGTACTTGGAAAGGGACTATGCCCATGAAAAGTCCCAAAGCTTAAGCTTTATGAGCTTCATGGTGAATCCATTACTTACTGGAGTTAGAGATCAGCAAGGGAGAGGGGTCAGAAGTCCTCACTGGAATCAATGAGTGGGCACTTTCTTGAAGGGCCGGCACCTCCTCCAGCAACCAGTGAGTGTGGAGGGGCTGAAGAGAGAGTGGGGCATCTTGAGACATCACTAGTAAGCCAAGTTACATGCTTTTGCATAAAATTGAGTATTCCCAATGTATTGTGGTTTGGTTGTGCTGCCCCTACCCCTCAAATATTACTACAGCATTTTATTGTGTGCCAGCAATTGGGTGTCATTTTGTGAGACAGTCCACAAAGGAAGTTTTGAGGAATAAGTGGTTTTAAAAGTGCCATTAATGTTTCTAATGATAGCTGACAGGTAATTAACCTGAATAATATTCTAACCAAGTGACTTGAGCAATTAAGACTGTCCTGTAAAAGTAAATGATGCCTCATTTGATAAGAAAAGTGTAGTTTCCATGCAGTTTATTCCATTAAAATGAGCTGCTCCATTATAAGCAGATTCAGAAGTTCTTTGTTCTTTCTCTTAAACCCCATAGATTCAAACTGTGGTCCTATTTGAAATCTGTCAGCTGAGGTTTTAACCATAACACCAGTCTTATCTTTTCAAAAGGATTGGATCAAAGTAGCTTAGTTTTCATCTGAGTTTAACAGGGAAAATGGCCTGTGGCTGTCACTCTGTAATGAGAACTTTCCCAAGTGGCCAGCACTAAAGAAATACAGTGATGTTTTGACTTTGTGTTTGTTATCATCAGACCTTCCAATCTCTAAATATATATACACGCAAAAAATCATAGCTCTTTAGAGAAGTGATTCAAGAGTAGTATAATTCATTATTTTACCTATGAGAAGAGCTTAATGAGAATGAAATAGGTCTTCAAACTAGGTCAAAATCAAAGATGTGACTCATGTTCTATATCCTTAAGCATTAAACCCTACTGCAAAGAAGCAATGCATCATGAGAATAGATTGCTTATGTTCATAACAGGCTGCCTCACTAGATACTAAAATGGGAAAGGACAAATCAAATTTAAGCATTTGCATAAAATTTGAAGAATGGAATTTTTCTATAAGTTTTAAACTAATATTTCTGCTAATAAACCAAAACTGCAAGCATTCTCATATTTTTAAAATGTTATCAACCAGGGTAAGAGATGTTAGTAGTTTTTAAATTTTTTTTTCTAATGGAAGTATGCCTTTTAATACATAAGGGATGTGAAGATGTTTGTTCCTGTCTTTTTTTCTTTTCAGAAACTTGGAGAAGCTGGGTGTTTATTTTTACTTGGTATATTGTTTTGCCCATATGTCAGTTTGTAAAATACATTAATAAATTGAATTTTGGAAGTATCTTATACTAGTGCAAGCATTGGTTTTATCAATATAATGTGCATGTGCATCTGAGTGAGAAGTGGATCGAAAAATTGAATGAGATTACAATAGCCACTTGAAGGAAGGTCAATTAGTCTTCCTAGATGGGGAAAAACATTTGGGATTTCTTTGAATAATTTTTAAAATAGATTATTTGCATATATATGTGTGTGTGTGTGTATATATTTATGGACATAAATTACTTTTATGTTGATACTTTTACAATTCTTCAAATAACTAAAATATCACATTGTCATATAATGGTGCTAGATGTAGAATTTGTGTTTGGGTCTATAATTTGACATATGTTTTCTCTAAAATTAAAAAGGCAAATACAACCCTGCCAACTTAGTATCTATATTAAATTTTGAGGTTTTTTGGTATAATTAGGATTACTATGTGATTCAGATAAAAACTTATTTATCTGATTAAATTTATTGTATAATAAAGTGTTTTATTATAAATTCAAAAATAGGACACAAAATGTTAAAAAAAGTAAGGGCTTTTATTAAATAAATTACTTCTTTTCTTTACACATCAAATCTTTGAGGCATAGACTATTACTTCCTTTTCTTTTTTTTTTACACTACAATAGTTAATTTTATTTGTTCAAGAGCTCATATTGCAAGCATTAAACCAAGCATAGGCTTTGATTCTATGAGCCCAAATTCACACATTGAAGAAGATCAAAGCAAACCGCGATCCATGTACACAGATGAAAACTAAAGGCTCAGAGTTAATAACAGTGTAGTTTTTAAATTTCTATAGCCTAGAGCCCAGTAGTCACAGGTCTTTTAGGTCCTTCTGGATGTCCCACAGGGTATCTGCACTTTTCTTGAGCTGAGCAACTTCATCATCCTTTAGCTTCTGGTTGATAACGCTGGTTAATCCTCGGGCATTGAGGATACACGGAAGGCTCAGGAAGACTTCATTCTCGATGCCATACATCCCCTTTACCATTGCTGACACGGGATGAATCCTCGATAGATTTTTCAACATGGATTCAATAAGATCAGCCACACTTAATCCAATAGCCCAGTTGGTATATCCTTTTAACTTGATGACTTCATAGGCATTTTCAACCACCATCTTATGCACTTCCTTCCAATTTTCACTATCATTGTCCGTTCCCATTTCTGGATTCAATTCCTGGAGAGAAACACCTGCCACATTCACGCCACTCCATACAGCCACACTTGAGTCGCCATGTTCCCCCAAAATCCATCCATGGCAGCTGCTGGGATGAATGCCAAGTTTTTCAGCCATAAGGTAGCGAAATCTAGCAGAATCCAGATTACATCCACTTCCAATCACGCGGTGTTTGGGTAATCCACTTAGTTTCCAGGTAACATATGTAAGAATGTCCACTGGGTTGGAAACCACAATTATGATGCAATCAGGACTGTACTTGACGATCTGAGGAATAATGAATTTGAAGACATTAATATTTCTCTGCACCAGATTGAGCTGACTCTCCCCTTCTTGCTGACGGACTCCTGCAGTTACCACTACAATCTTGGAATTGGCAGTCACAGAATAATCTTTATCTGCCACAATTTTAGGTGTCTGAAGAAATAAGCTCCCATGCTGCAGATCCATCATTTCTCCCTTAAGCTTATCTTCCAAAACATCCACAAGAGCATGTTCATCAGCCAGAGACTTTCCCAGAATGCTGATAGCACACGCCTTACCAACTTGTCCAACACCCACTACAGTGATCTTATTGTTTGGGACTGTTGCCTCTTCTTCCGCAACTGGTGCAATGAATTTTTCCTTAAGAGTTGCCATTTTGCACAGGAGGGAGAAGGCGCTGGAGACCTCAGTAACAGCAGTGCGGAGAAGACAATGTCTATTACTTCCTTTTCTATATCTATTCCTTCCTTTCCCTTTATAACAGAATCCCGGATTCTAAGTGGACACAAACTCTAAGCTAAAAAATGATTACTTTTCCCATAGTCTCTTAAAGCTTGGTCTAATTAAGTTCTAGTTAATGAGATGCAAACTGTTACATAGTGCTCTGGAAAGTTTTCTTAGAAACGAGGGGTCATGCATCTCTTCTGCCCTTTAAGCAACTAATTGGCATAAGATGTGATGGCTGAAGTTCTAGGAGCAACATTTGTTGATATGACTGAAGACCACATCCCGAAAGTGGCAGAGAAGTGAGCTTGAAGGGGCTAGTTCTCTACTGACTATATGGAATAGCTCTACTAACCTTAAACCATCAACCTCAGGAATTCTTTTATGTAAGGGAGAAATAAACTTCTATTTAGTTTGAATCACTGTTTTATATTATTACTTTTTCTTATGTGGTCCAATTCCATCTCAAATGATACACAACACAATTACTGAAATAATATATTAATATCATATTTAATTGCATGAGGAAATTCAGGTAAATATATTGGACAAAATAAATTAATTTATTAATAAACAAATAAATAAACCAAACCATTGGCAGCATTTTTTATTTTTACTTTCTTCTTTATACTCTTCTGTACTTTTAAATTTTCTAAAATGGATAGGTAACACTGAAAAGAACATATTTCTACCTGAAGTTTGCATACATGGTTGCTCACTGTCTTATAAAAAATATGTTGGCTTGGAAGTGCAGAATATTGATTTGGGAGACTTTTTTTTACATATTGGCAAATCCATGTCTACAATGATTTTTTAAATTTAATTTTCTCTGAAGCCAACAACATAATAAGAGTGCTCATTTTGTTGCTTTATAACATAACACAAAGTAGTCCCTTTAAATTGAATAACTTGACTATATATCAGGAACATGATTTTTAACTTTCATTGAAAATTTGTTTCCTCCCTATAAAAATTATTGGTGAACAAATGATAATCTTAACTAGATTTGTAAAATAAATAGAGGCGTCAGGATGATTCTAAGATTTTTGGCCTAAGCAACTAGACGTATAGAATATGTTCTGATGGGGAAGACCAAGGGAGGGACAGGATCCTCCAAACTAAACTTTGAAGAGGTATCCAAAATTTAGTCCTGGATATGTTAGGTATGAGATTACTGTTAGAAATCTAAGTGGAGATATTGCATGGGGAATTAGATATATGAATCTGGAATTCAAGAAAGAGGCTTGAGCCAAAGATTTAAATCTGGGAGTCATCTTCTTTAGACAATATTTAAAATCATGAGTTGGGTGAGATCATTATCTCAATGAACTTATAAAGAGAAGAGATGAGAAAAAGTGAGGCAAGAGATAAACTAAGTGTTAGGAAGGATAACATGATAAACTACGTCAAATGTTGATGATAGGACAAAGAAATTTGGCAGACATATTTAGCATGTGTACATCAACAGGCACCTTAGCAGGAGTGTTTTGGTAAGGGATAGGGCATAAAGCCTGAAAGAAGTAGGGAAAGTGGAGGAGAGGAAAGTTGGAGAGAATAAATACAGATGATCTTTTCATGGAGTTTTGCTTTAAACAAGAGGTGAGAAATGAGGCAGTAGCTGGCATAGAAAGTGAGGTCAGGATAAAATGTTGCTTCGTTTTGTTCTAATATGTGAAATATGACAACAAATTTTTATGCTGGTAGCAATGATTCAGGAGAAAGAAAAATTAATGATGTAAGAGACAGAAAGGAGTGCTCGCTTCGGCAGCACATATGCTAAAAAAAGAGACAGAAAGGAGAAGGGCTGGGGCTATGTCCGTAGAGGGGATGTAATTAAGCATGCATATGGAGAGTTGGCTGCAGGAAAGAGAACAGAGAGGTCACCGGTAGGAACAGGCAGAAAGGTAAGTTAAAGGGACGCAGATACTGGTAGGTGGGTAGATGTAGGGGTGCAATAGTGGAGGCTCTTCACTGATTACTTCAATGTTACTCAGTGAATTGAGAAGTGAGGTCATTAGCAGAGAGTGAGGGTGGGCATGGAGGTGTTTGAGGTTTGAGGAAACAAGGTCGGGCTGAAATATTAGGTTATTATAGTGGAAACTGAATGGGTCCTGGAAACAGTGTGAATGGCCAGCAGCATTAGGGTCCACTGGGGGTTGTGGTCAGAAATACGAAGTGGAGTCAGTGAGCATGGTGTGTGTTTTTCTCCAGTCACTTTCACTTTCATTTTCAGCTGGGTGTAGGCATGAAGTAGGATAAAAATTGGACCTAACCTGGATTAGCCAAAGGAGTATGAGCAAGAAATGATCCAGAAAATGTGAAAGTGATTGTAGTGGATGTCCATGGAATTTAAGCCGAGCAAGGAGAGAAGGAGGCATATTCAGTGGGTGAGATTTAAAGTCAATAGATTGAAAATCCCAGTTGGATAGAAATATTGTAGGAGTTGGGATATTAAAAGGCATGAATTAGAAAGATGGGAGTGAATGCCTAAGGTATAACTATAGGAATAGCTAAGATAGGATGGAAGACAAGTCCACTGGGAGATTTCAAGGAACTGAGAAAAAGCAAACTTTGAAGCTTGAATTTTGCATGCAATTTTACAAACTTTCTAATTTTGTCTTTTTAAAATTAAGACTTTCTTAATATCACAGCATAGGAGTTACAGAGTTATAGCTGTACAATTATGTAAGCATCTGTTTAGGGACAAGAATAGGATACAGGTATCTGAACTTTGTTTTTCTAGAAATAAAGAGCTAGAAAGTGACACCATTCTAGTTAATTCTGGTGTTGGTATGATATTTTAAAGAGTTTAAACATATGGAATTGTCACTATCAACTATCTGTGATCTTCAAAAATGGCTACTTGATGTAGTTGAACCTAATATGTGTACTTGTATGTACGCAGTTATGTATATGCATCAGTATGGCAAAAATTCTCAAACAAAAGTAACAAAACTCAGTCTGATATTATGTTCGCAGGAATAGGCTTTCTGGAAAAGGTATCTTCTGAGTTTCCCTTTTAAAGGGAAGAAAAATTAAGGCAGAGCAGGTAGGCAAGGAATGGCTTTCATTTTACACTTTTATAGTCTTTCTCCCTGGGCTCATTCTCAACAGACTCATTATCACAAGCTAGATGTTACCGATGTTTTTAACATTTTGGTTATAAAAATAATAACAAGCACAAATTTGTTTTCAAAAGATGAAGACAATATAAAAATGTACACAGGAGAATAGGAAAGTTACTTTTTTCTTTTCTTTCATAAACTTCAACTTTTTTTCCCCAGAGGTAACCTGTACAAAATGCTGTTTATGTATTCTAAAGTCTCCTTTCCATGCATTGGCCTGTATCTACCTATACATATAAATGCATCTCTCCTCCTTTTCTTCATATTATCACAAAAATGGGAAAATAATATGACGTGTTTTTCAATTTGAATTTTTTTATTTAGTGATATATCTTATGGATCTTTTTGCATCAACACATATAGTATGACTGCATTGTACTCAATAGTATTAACATATAACCATTTTTTAAAATGTTGTTCTTTTTTTATGTTCTAGGGTACATGTGCACAATATGCAGGTTTGTTACGTGTGTATACATGTGCCATGTTGGTGTGCTGCACCCATTAACTGGTCATTTACATTAGGTATATCTCCTAATGCTATCCGTTCCCCGTCCCCCGAACTCACAACAGGCCCCAGTGTGTGATGTTCCCCTTCTTGTGTCCAAGCGTTCTCATTGTTCAATTTCCACCTATGAGTGAGAACATACGGTGTTTGGTTTTCTGTTCTTGTGATAGCTTGCTGAGAATGATGGTTTCCAGCTGCATCCATGTCCCTACAAAGGACACAAACTCATCCTTTTTTATGGCTGCATAGTATTCCATGGTGTATATGTGCCACATTTTCTTAATCCAGTCTATCATTGGTGGACATTGGGTTGGTTCCAAGTCTTTGCGATGGTGAGTAGTGCCACAATAAACATATGTGTGCATGTGTCTTTATAGCAGCATGGTTTCTAATCCTTTGGGTATATAGCCAGTAATGGGATGGCTGGGTCAAATGGTATTTGTAGCTCAGAATCCTTGAGGAATCACCACACTGTCTTCCCCGATGGTTGAACCAGGTTACAGTCCCATCAACAGTGTAAAAGTGTTCCTGTTTCTCCACATCCTCTCTAGCACCTGTTGTTTCCTGACTTTTTAATGATTGCCATTCTAACTGGTGTGAGATGGTATCTCATTATGCTTTTGATTTGCATTTCTCTGATGGCGAGTGATGATGAGCATTTTTTCATGTGTCTGTTGGCTGCATAAATGTCTTCTTTTGAGAAGTGTCTGTTCATATCCTTTGCCCACTTTTTGATGGGGTTGTTTTTTTCTTGTAAATTTGTTTGAGTTCTTTGTAGATTCTGGATATTAGCCCTTTGTCAGATAGGTAGATTGCAAACATTTTCTCCCATTCTGTAGGTTTCCTGTTCACTCTGATGGTAGTTTCTTTTGCAGTGCAGAAGCTCTTTAGTTTAATTAGATCCCATTTGTCAATTTTGGCTTTTGTTGCCGTTGCTTTTGGTGTTTTAGACATGAAGTCCTTGCCCATGCCTATGTCCTGAATGGTATTGCCTTGGTTTTCTTCTAGAGTTTTTATGGTTTTAGGTCTAATATTTAAGTCTTTAATCCATCTTGAATTAATTTTTTGTATAAGGTGTAGCTTTCAGTTTCAGCTTTCTACACATGGTTAGCCAGTTTTCCCAGCACCATTTATTAAATAGGGAATCCTTTCCCCATTTCTTGTTTTTGTCAAGTTTGTCAAAGATCAGATGGTTGTAGATGTGTGGTATTATTTCTGAGGCCTCTGTTCTGTTCCATTGGTCTATATCTCTGTAGTACCAGTACCATGCTGTTTTTGTTACTGTAGCCTTGTAGTATAGTTTGAAGTCAAGTAGTGTTATGCCTCCAGCTTTGTTCTTTTGGCTTAGGATTGCCTTGGCAATGCGGGCTCTTCTTTGGTTCCATATGAACTTTAAAGTAGTTTTTTCCAATTCTGTGAAGAAAGTAATTGGTAGCTTAATGGGGATGGCATTGAATCTATAAATTACCTTGGGCAGTATGGCCATTTTCATGATATTGATTCTTCCTGTCCATGAGCATGGAATGTTCTTCCATTTGTTTGTGTCCTCTTTTGTTTCACTGAGCAGTGATTTGTAGTTCTCCTTGGAAAGGTCCTTCACATCCCTTGTAAGTTGGATTCCTAGGTATTTTATTCTGTTTGAAGCTATTGTGAATGGGAGTTCACTCATGATTTGGCTCTCTGTTTGTCTGTTATTGGTGTATAAGAATGCTTATAATTTTTGCACATTGATTTTGTATCCTGAGACTTTGCTGAATCTGGGACACATTTAAAGCAGTGTGTAGAGGGAAATTTATAGCACTAAATGCCCACAAGAGAAAGCAGGAAAGATCTAAAATTGACACCCTAACATCATAATTAAAAGAACTAGAGAATCAAGAGCAAATACATTCTAAAGCTAGCAGAAGGCCAGAAATAACTAAGATCAGAGCAGAACTGAAGGAGATTGAGACACAAAAACTCTTCAAAAAATCAATGAATCCCAGATTGAGACACAAAAACTCTTCAAAAAATCAATGAATTCCAGAGCTGGTTTTTTTTTTTTTTTTTTTTTTTTTTTTTTTTTTTTTTTTAAAGATCAACAAAATTGATAGACTGCTAGCAAGACTAATAAAGAAGAAAAGAGAGAAGAATATACAACTATTTTTAAAACTACCTCTCTAGTTTTGGATGTTAGATTATTAGAAGTAAATGGGGATAATAATAATTCTACATTCACAAGATAGTATAAAAGTTGAATAATACAGCTTATGTGGAACACTTGTGAGAACACCTGGCATATAGTAAGCCTTCTAACCAACATTTGAAAAGTTTAATCTAATTTTTTCTAAATCTGATGGATGAAAATGATGAAAAATTGCTCTTCTATTTGTTTTCCCTAATCAGTAAGTATTTTGAGTATCTCTCCACATGTGTATCTTTTGTTTTGTCCTATGTAGCTTTATATCCTTTACAATTAATCTCTTTTGGTTTGAGGACTTTTATATTCCAATCATAATTTTGGGTTATCAAATGCATCAAAACATTTTATGACTACTCTTCTGTTTTATATTTTTAAAGTAATATATACAGTAAAGACTTTCAGTGTCTTTACTTAACACCCTTTGGTTCAGCTCTGACTTCAGCTGTGGTTGTGGTGGATAGTGTCCCACATCAAGACGTCTTGGGACCTTGTCTAAAGACATGGGGCTTCCTCAGCCAGTATGTAATTATAGCCCAGAAACTAAAAGAGTGATAATGTCTCTAAGGGCAACCCTCAATCAATGGGTGACAGGAGCCAGAAGACAAATGTTCCAGAATCCCTTACTTTCTGTAGGCAATTCAAAGAGGCATTATGTATGCTTCTCAAAGATTCCCAAGTAATTGAGATCCCATTGCTTACAACTGTGGCCTCTGTATGTATTCTTGTATTTACTTTTGCTCTTCCTTATTCTTACCTTTCCAAATAACTTACTCCTGCTTCTTAGGTTCATCTCTTATATAAATTTTCTATCCCCAACTCTCAGGCTCTGCTTTTAAAGGAGTCCAAATTAAGACAATTGACACTGGAGTTGGCCCTGGTAAACAAACTGTGAAGATGGGATAGTGGAGTGGGATCATTAATTCATTCATTAGTCAGCAATAATTACCACATTGCATTTGATAAGTGGGTTAATACTATAGGTTGGTGATGGTGGAATGGTGCTCTTGATAAGTGGAGTGGTGATGGATGTAATTTCACAAACTCTTACTTGTAGCTTATTGGGATGAGTTATAAGCTAATGTTGAAGAATTAGGTTATGCCTTACCACTAGCAATTGAATGAGATAGAAGCAATGACAGTTATGAGACTGTGGATTGGCTGACTTTTGTTAACTGCTTTAGAATTCTGAGGGGATAAAAGAGAATGGTAAATTCCTCTCTTTAAGCAGACCCCGATCTTCTGTAGCCAGAAGGAAGCCTGGATGGAGTCTAATTCTAAGGTGGCAACACTGCAAAGGAGACTATGTGTCAGTCTCAGTGGGACAATTACATTAAAGTCAGAAAACAGAGAGGAGAATATTCAGAATCTGATGTTGGATAAATGTGCCTGAGAACTTTTAACTCCCAAATAGTACCAGGTTGTACATCCAATCTTTTATTCTGCTTCTCCCTCATTGTAGAGAAGGGAAGCATGCCCTTACCTTACCATACAAAGATATCATCTAAGGCAGATGTCCCATAGTTAATAGTCTCAAGATTCCATCTTTGTGTTCTCTCGCTGTGTTCAGCCAAGAACTAAAGTCATGGTAGAGTCAAGCCTGAGAGGAAAATTCTCCTGGATGTTCCCAACTCTTGGATGAAATAGTTATTTTATTGACAGTTGCAGGATTTGACTAATATTCATATGCAGGAAACAGCAGAGCATGTACAGAAGTGGATCTTGAAAGTGTTGAACTAAGTAGGGTGGTGTTCAGAATGTAAGGCTGGAGAAGGGAGAGTTTATTGGCATAGGAATGCTTTCCTTTGCCCGGAAAATTGAAATCCATCTTGTATGCTTCCAACATGGCTACTTGAAGCTTGGGCTTGATGATGGCCTTTAGTGAATGAGTTGGAGATGCAGTAACTGACTTGTGTGTGTATTAAGGATGGCGTTAGAGGAAAGAATATTAGAATGGATTTATTATATGAGGACACAAAACCACTTTACTGTGAAAGTCCACAGGACACTTCCTCTGTAAAGCAATAAATAATGGACCTGTGAGGGACACACTAATATTGGTGAGAAGCTCAGTGGTTGCTGTGCTCTGAAGACCAGTGTTGACAGTAGAGTAGATTGTCATGGAAATGGGTTAGCAATGATAGGTTCATGGAAGGTCAGAGTCCAGGAAAAGATTCTTAGGCGTTAGAGGTGAATGAGATGGAATTAGCATAATGAGCTTCAGGGTTAGAGTGACAAACAGGTTGCCTTCACCTACAGGGATCTCTGGCAATGACTGTTAGACCAAGGTATTTATAGGGTGAGAATGATGGCATTTCTTGACTTGTATAACCAAAATATTATACTAAAATAACATAAACTGGAAGGAAGACATCTATTTGTTAATGACACAATGAAAAATTCAGTCTCTCATTCTGTTTCAAAAATAGAACCACTCAGAAGCAATCAATTGAAGGAAAGATCAAATTCCCTTGAGGAGGATTTTGTAACAACATTACAAGAGTACACATAAATATTTCCTAGTATTTTTCCAGTGAGGCCTGTACCAATTAACAAGCTTAAGTGTATATACCAGGAAAAGCGGGAGTGCTTGGTCTTTTGATGGATTTGGGATACAAAGCTTCGTTGACACAGGTACTAAGAGATCCAAAAACCTATCTTGTCTTTCACTCCTTCCTTAGAAGTAATAATTAGACTTACTGATAGTAAATCCAAATGAGTTTACAAGCCATACTGTCCACAGTCTCCAGATGGAATTCAAGGGGTTGACCTTTTCTTCAAACTTAAAAGGTTCAAGAGTAGTGGTCTCAATATATTCCTGTTCAAATCACCTATATGGTTTATAAAGAAAAAAACAGATGGATCATAGCATATGTGGGTAAACTACTGTAATGTTAACCAAATTGTATTAGCAATTGCTGCTGCTATACCAGATGTGGTATTTTTATTGAATCAAGAAATACAGCTTCTGGTACTTGATATGTTATTATTGACCTGGTAAATGTGTTTCTTTCCATCTGTATTGGTGAACAAAAACAGTTGTTTTTACAGGAAAGAAAAGAGCCCACTTTCACTTTCTTTTCTCAAAGATCTATTATATCTATGGCATCTGCCACAATATAGTCTTCAGGGTCTTTCATAATTTTGACATTCTACATCCTAATCAGACCTGATGGAAATAAATTGGTCAATAACCTGGATGCTCTTCTAAAACGTATGTGTAAGAGAGGATGGGCAATGAATCTTATAAAAATTCAGAGACTTGCCAAATTGGTGACACGTGGGGGAATAATTTGGGGTCTTACTGGAACATCCTCTCAAGGTAAAGAACAAATCGTTGCACCTTGCAGCCGTCAACTCTTAGAAAAATGCACAGTGTTTGGTTTAGTGTACTGGAATTGTTTGGATTTTAGAGGCAGTGCATACCATACTTCTAGCTAATGGCTATTTAATTATTTGAAAGATTGCTAATTTTGAGTGAGGTCCAATGACAAAGAGGATTCTTTATCAGATCTAAGCCATATGTAAACTATCCTGCTACTGGAGGGCCCAGCAGATCCAATGGTGCTACATGTAGAAAGCCCCAGTAGTAAGCTGAATGCCTTACCATGATACATCAAGCAGCCATGAGGTCAGAACTGCCCACTAGAAGAAAGGTCTGTCACCTTATCTACCAAGTCATTATGCCTTTCAGATACATCAGTGACTCACTGCAAGATGAAAATCGTATATTAGCAATTGGGCCAAAACTGCTTCAAAGAACAGGTATATCACTGTTTCACTGATGCCTCCTCAATCCTTATGGAGCATTCCCTTCAAGAAACTGAGGGCATGGGGGATAAATTGGGCCTAGTTCATATGTACACTGGCTCAATATGCTAATGTGAGCCAGATATGGAATATTGATGTTACTGCCTCTCTAAAAGATACTGACTAATGAGAGGAGATCACTTCGTCAGGCAAGACTATGAACAGTATACCTAGTTTTCCCTTTCATGTGGATGGAAAAATGGCCTGAAGTAAGACTACATATGATTTCCTGTGCAGCTGTGCATGGCTTGGCTTATTTGTCAAGAACAGGGGTTGGCAAGCTATGTCTTGCAAGCCATATGTGGACTATTACATACTTTTATATGGCCTGTGAGTTTAAAATGATTTTTACATTTTAAAATATGGGAACATTATTTCAACAGAATAATATTTCAAATTATATATAAATCATAAGAACTTCAAATTTCAGTACTCATAAATACAGACTTGCTAAAATGTAGCCATGCTTATTTACATACTCTTTATGAATGTTTTGTGCTACAAAAACAGAGTTGAATCATTACAAGAGAGACTGCATGGAACAGAAAACCTGAAATATGTACCACAGGTATTTTTACAAAACAAGTTTATGGATTTTTGGACAAGGGCTTGGGAGGAGAAAGACTGGAATATTATAGGTAAGAAGGACTTTAAAAGAGCCATATGGATGGACATTTTGGAATAATAGCAGACGTTCATGTCCCACATCACTGCCCAATAAAAAGCGTCACTGCAGAGGAGGCATTCACAACCAGTAGACAGGATGAATCATCTGACAGAGGTCATTCAGCCTCTGTCCTCAAACTGCTGCTAGCTCTAAAGGCCTATGATATCATGTATCATAGATGAAGATTCTTCATGTGTCCAGTAGCATGGGCCTTCTTTTTCCAAGGATGATACAGCTGTATGCCTGCCTTATCAGCAGCAGAGTCCAACTCTGGGTTCTTGATACAGTACATTGTTGAGCAAATCAGCTATCTACTTAGTGTCAGATGATTATAGAGAACTTTATTTAACATGGTGGGGGGCAGCGATTCATTCTTACTAAAATTAACACCCACTCCAGATATGAATTTGCCTGTTCTACCTACAATAGAGCGCCAATCTCAGGTAAGATCATTACCTGAAAGTTTAGAGAATGTCAGATTTACTGATGTGGGATCCATCAAAACAGATCCTTAGACATGACAATAGGATTTACTCATCAAGCTGCCAATGTGATAGAACTTTGAAATAGCCTTATTTAAATCACAGGTATGGCTGCTTGGGGATACAAAGGTCTTACAAAGCCTTACTGCTGTTCTTCAGGAGGCATTATATAGTTGATCAGACTTCTACTGTATGAGGCTATATCTTCAACAGTCAAAGTACGTAGATTTAAGGAGCAAGGGGAGGAAGTAAGATTAATCCTTCCCATTGTAACTTCAAGGGCGCACTCTAGGAATTAGTCCTCTTTGTTCACACAACTGTAGGCTCTGTGAATTCGAGCTTCTGCTTCCCAAGCCTGTATTAGGGATATGATAAGGATTTGACATAATTCCCTTTGTCAGGGCCTGGAGGAACCCTAGGGTATAAGCCTAAGAATTCTAGAATTCATGGTAAAGGAAGAGAAAATGATGACTTTGTACTCAGTGTAACTCTGGTTACTGTAGCTTTTTACACTAAACTGTTTGAATCAGCCTTTTTTTTTTTTTTTTTTTTTAAGACAGGGTCTCTCTCTGTCACCCAGGCTGGAGTGCTGTGGTGCGACTTCGGCTCACTGCAAGCTCCAGCCACCACGCCTGGGTAATTTTTTGTATTTTTTTTATTTTTTATTTTTTTGGTAGAGATGGGGTTTCACCGTGTTGGCCAGGATGGTCTCGATCTTCTGACCTCATGATCCGCCCGCCTCGACCTCCCAAAGTGCTGGGATTACAGGCGTGAGCCACCACACATGGCCTGAATCAGCCTCTTTTAAAAGACTGTGGCTGGTCACCAATTTGACAATTTAGTGACAGAGTGGTTTTAATGTAAGACATTAGTGGAGAAGAGTGGTGCAAAAGGTGGACTGTAGTCAATGCTTCATTGTGTGGAGTCACCGTCCCATTGGACCACGTTCAATTTCAGCCACTGAGTGCCAAGACCTCTGTGCAAGCTCAGACGTACATTGACATAGTATCACCTTCAGTACAAGCCGTGCTTTTCTCTGCCCTCTTCTGAAGTCCTGAGAACTCACTCAGTCATTGTGCAAGTGAAGCCCAGAAATGTGGAGAACTTAGAACTCCAAGGGTGACCCTCAACCGAGGTGGGGCAGGAAACAGGACATAAATGCCCTGTTTCCTCTTTTCATGAGAAATTCAGGGAAGCAATTGAGATATCCCATTGTCTACAACATCAGACTCAAAAAATTCAATAGCCTTATATTTATTTTCCTCATTTCCTTTCTCCCTCTTCCTCATCCCTGTTCTCCGTGATCACTTCCAAAATAAATTACTTGTACCAAAATCCAGTGTAAGTTACATGTGCATGAGAGTTATCTCAGGCTTTCCTTCCAAGTAATTCGAACTGAGACAGTTTCATTTGAAACACTGAAGTTACAGATTTTTTGTGTGCTTAGAGCTATTATTCTTTCCCTTCATGGTTTCTGTGTGTTATTTTTGCTTATACAGGCCTAACTTACTTTATGAAAATATTTGCCTATATATCCTTTTAATGTTTTTATAGTTTATTGTCTGACCATTGCTCATTTACTTTTGTGGACTTTATGAGGTATGAATTTAGCTTTATTTGTTAATAAATGCAGAGTCAACTATCTATCAACATTTTTTTTTAACACAGTTCCTTCCTCTTACGAACTGAGTTTGAATGTCACTTGTATCACACAGACAATTTCCACTTAAAGTTTTTTATGACTTATTGGTCTATATTTATATTACTGTGTTTACATCACAGTACTTTAGTTACAGGAAATATTGATATCTGAGAGGGCAAGTTCTGCCTTCAGTTTTTTATTTATCTATTTTTTCACAATTGCTTTGACTATTTTTGTACACATTTTGTTCAATAAAACTTGAAAATCAGCTTTTCAAATTTTATTCAAAAATCCCTTTGGGGTCTTTGATTGAGAGACTGTTGAATGTATAGATTGATTTGTGGATACATAACATCTTTTTTAAACTTTCCTATTTGGGAATTAATCTATTGAGGGTTTCTTTTTGACCCCTAGTAAAGTTTACTCACTTATTTTCTCACTTTGCCTACTTAAATTTCTTATAAAATTTTATATACATATTATACAAATTCATATAAATCTTATATATCTTATAAGACTCTTACAAGAAATATAAGTAGGTAAAGTAAGAAAATAAGTGAGTAAAAAAACTTATTAAACTCTTTATTAAATAATAAGACATAAAATATTTCTATAGATTTATGAAATAGATAAGATTTATATCTTTACAAGATATATAAGATTTATGTCACAAGAAATATAAGAAAGATATATAAGAAAGGTATATTATAAGATTTATATCTCGCAAGGTATATTAAAAGATATATCTTATAAGATATCTATTCTTGTGTATTTTATGTTTTTGTTTTTATAGTTTATTGTTTGTGAATGGGATCTTTTGTTACAGTCCCTGCTTGTTGGGAGTGTGTAGGAAGTGTGTTACATAAAAGAACTATTGGTTTCATAAGTTAATATTGCATTCAGGCCAACTTAGGAAACTCTCTTTGTTTTATTGTATTTTTTTGTTCGTAGAGTTAGACTTTTTAGGAATATAATTATGTCATCTGTAAACAATGAAAATTACTTTTTTTTTTTCTTTCTTTCTTTTTTTACACATGGAGGAGTGTAGACAATGTGCTTAACTGGTCATCTTTCTCATTAAGTTTTTTAAACATTTTCATATATGGACCAAGCAAATTTTGAGTCCAGATGGAGATAACCCTTGTGTTCAGAAAGACTGAAAACCGTGGCTAATGTATAGGCATAAAAATCTCAAATCAGAAAATCAAATCGAGGAAGAGCCAGGAGTCAGAAAGTCAGAATCAGGTCCCATGATACTTATCAAGAACCAGCTAAGGTCAACATCAAGGAACAGAAAATTTAAGCTAAGATTCAGGAATGCTGAAGACACTCTTTTTCTATGAAAAGAGTTTTCAGTTTGAAAGGTGGATGTAAGATGGTCAGAGATTGAATGTGTCAGTTGGAAACTGAGGTATGCGAGAATCATGACAACGGAACCTTACAAGGGAAAGGAGGGCAAAAGTCCGACTGTAGATTCCAGACTACTCCTTACTTTTATGGGATTTTTTGCTAATTAAATTCAATTTTTATTTTATGTTCCGGGATACACGTGCAGGACGTACAGGTTTGTTGCATAGGTAAACATGTGCCATGGTGGTTTGCTGCACCTATCAACTCGTCACTTAGGTATTAAGCCCCACATGCATTAGCTATTTATCCTGATGCTCTCCCTCCCCTTGCTACACCCTCCCCTCACTTCAACAGGCCCCAGTGTGTGTTGTTTCCCTCCCTTTGCCCATGTGTTCTCATTGTTCAACTCCCACTTATAAGTGAGAACATGTGGTGTTTGGTTTTCTGTTCCTGCTTTAGTTTGTTGAAGATAGTGGCTTCCAGCTCCATCTATGTCTTTGCAAGTCATTCTATGGGCTATAAGAAAATTGTGTATGAAAGTTTTTGTTTTAACCTTTCCCCACTGCGAAGAGTTTGCACAGAAAGCCTACCTAGCATTGCTGTTGAAGGGCTACGACTTGAATATATAACTGGCTATTGATAATAAGTAAAGTAGAAACTCTCTAAATTAACTTCTTATCACTGCAAATTATCATTTTGACTAAAAATATTGAATAATTCTTAATTGCACTCATACAAAGATATGGATTCTTTTTGAGAAGTGGAGTAATATAACTATTAATGGACTTCCCTATTTCTCTAATATCAGGTGATGTCTATCAGCTCTCAGATCTAAATGTAACTTAAGAGCCTATGGGGGGGGGCGGAGCAAGATGGCCGAATAGGAACAGCTCCAGTCTCTAACTCCCAGCACGAGCGACACAGAAGACCGGTGATTTCTGCATTTTCAACTGAGGTACTGGGTTCATCTCACTGGGGAGTGCCGGACGATCGGTGCTGGTCAGCTGCTGCAGCCCGACCAGCGAGAGCTGAAGCAGGGCGAG